>NW_023622857.1:1168-4562 GCF_014905685.2 Nematolebias whitei | reverse complement strand
AACAGAGTGACACAAAAACCTAACTGACAGACGTGATTCGTGACACTGGGTCTCCTCCCGGTGGGACGTGCCCGGAACACCTCAACAGGGAGGTGTCCAGGAGGCATCCTAACCAGATGCCTGAGCCACCTCAACTGGCTCCTCTCCTATATATATAAATAATATGTATATAAATATATATAAATATACATTATCTTTTACCCCTCTTCTTTGGGTCACGGGGGTCGCCGGTGCCCATGTCCAGCAATCACTGTGCGAGGTGCGGGGTACACCCTGGACGGGTCGCAAGTCCATCAAAGGGACACATAGAGACAAACGAGACAAACAACCATTCTCTCTCTCACTCACACCTAGGGACAATTTAGAGTTACCGACCAGTCTAACATGCAGGTTTTTGGTCTGTGGGAGGAAACTGGAGTACCCGGAGAAAACCCACGCATGCACGGAGAGAACATGCAAACTCCACCCAGAAAGGCCCCTGGACCGAGATTTGAACCAGGGACCTGCTCGCTGAGAGGCAGCAGCTCTACCAGTTGTATATAAATACTCAGCCAATTTTACAGATATTGAGCTTTAGTCTGGTGTGGTTGTGACTCTGAGTCTTTTCCAGCACACATTTTTGATTTTTACATATTTGTGTAAAACTTTGTTTCAAACTTGTCTTAACCAGTGGTGTCCACCCTGTTGGTCCGTTAGCAAAATATCTCACCAACCAACTGAAAAATGACAATAACAATGACACAATGAATTTTACAAAGACTGTGGTAATATTTTGCGATGTCGTAGCAGAGAGTCACCCTCAACACGTCGTCAGAGTACATGACACACTTTCCTTCCAACTTTGGTGTTAACAGTGACCGTCAACAGTTTTAATATTTACCCTTCTCTCCCAATTATTAACTAACAAACAATCAAAGTTTGATGAGGAGAAATTGGGATTAGGAGGACACAGAAATTTTGCTTAAAAGCAATATTATTATTTGCAACATTGACAGCTTTGTAGCCATTTCTTTGTGTTCTAAGTTGAGGCGACTGTGGAGCCGTCTTCAAATAAATTGGCTCTTAAAGTTAATCAGTAGTAGCGTTATCTACATTTATTGTTTCCTGAAAGTTTCGTCAAAATCCATCCAGTGGTTCATGAAATATTTTGCTAACAGACAGAGTTGGCTTTAAATAGTTAGTGACACTTTTTTAAACAACGGTCTCATGCAATGTGTCATTGCTTAGTTTGAGCTCAGTCTCCACATCTGTCACCAGAGACTAAACATCTGTCAAACTATGAAATGTCTGTTGTTTTCATCAGTTGGCTGTGGGAGCCATCTTGTACTGGGTTGACTCCAAATGTTCCGCAGTATATTTTATATACTGTATATCCAATCCTTACTTCCAGACAAATTCAATAAAATTCCTCCAGAGGTTAATGAAATATTTTGCTAACAGGCAAACAAAACGCCCATCAGCTGAAATGAGCTGCTGGTCCTGCTTTAGGTAGCGACAGATATATAATTCATTTATAGAATGAATCATTCAATGTCAAATGATAAAGAATAATCAAAACATAAAAAACTCAAGTATAAATACACAGTCCAGTGTGTTTTTTGAAGTAAAAGACCCAGAGACAGGAGGCTCTTATATAAGGAGCCAGAAAAGAAATGTACGCAGGCATCCATCTTAGCTTCAAAATGGAAGCCCCTACATCCAACCCCCCCCCCCCCCCCACACACACACACACACACACGCACGCACACACACACGCACGCACACACACACCTCCCCCTCTGAACACAGACAGCTTCATGGCTCCACTGCGGCGCAGCGTGTTGATGATGGAGTGCTTTTCTTTTTCAGCAGCTCTTTCATCACGAGTCGATCCTCTCTAAATATGAAATCTATAAACATTTGCCACCTCCTACCTTGAAATCAATCTCCTCTTCTTGTGGAATCCATGGATCACACCTTGACCACCACCCCCACCTCCACCCCCACCGCCGTCCAATCAGGGGCTCTCCGCCGTCCAGGGAGTGAAGAAAAACGGCTTCACCCCGTCAAAATAATAATAAAAACAATTAAAAAAATAATAATCTCGGAGGGTGTGGGTTAATTTATGAGGAGTCTCCCCCTCGAGGACTGCAGCTCAGGCGTGAACCAGAAGTCCAAACGGACCCGAGTCCTCCGAGCGGAGCGACTGATGAAGCGTCTTCCATGGAGAAGCAAACGCTGTCGGTGCTGGTTGAGCCTCCAGCCTGAGCACGAAGCACCCGGCTGCCTTCTGGAAGACAACACGAGCTGGCAGGAGCCGAGAAGAAGAAGATGGCCACCGTGGAGCTAAAAATAGCAGAGACAGCTTATTCCTGCGCGCGGCCGCTGCTCGGATGCGGGCATCTGCAGCCGCTCCGGTTGGATGTTGGGGGAGAAACGGCGGCCGCTGATTGGCTGCTGCCGCCGCCAGGCTCCAGCCAATCAGCGTCCTCGCTGTCCGAGGTGCTGAAGATGCTGCTGAAGGGTTAGGCTGGGTGAGGGGGTGGAGGGCGCTCAGGAGTGGATTTTATGAATCAGCTCCACTGACAGGTTGTTCAATCCCTCACGTGGAGCCAAGTCTGCTTTTTAAAACAAGCCCAATCTCAGAATTGTTTTAGTTGTTTACATAAATGCTGTTTTATAAACAGCCATGCTGCTGTGAATGTAACATTATTTTCATTATTATTATTATTATTATTATTATTTTCCCCCACCCAGGAGCCAAGATTGAGATTTGAAAATATAACTTGAAATATAATTAAGGTACCGGCTTCCATTTTGCTAGTACGAGAGTTTCCTATCAAATACAGGGTTGCCCCATCAAAATCCAAGATGTCTGCCAATAAATGTTCTTCTGTGCTGGGAGAAAAAGTGAGGTATCGACTTCCATTTTGATGTGTAGCTACAATGAGAAAGGTTCCCATCAAAATGAGGTTGCCAAATCAAAATTCATATATAAACCGGAGTCAACCCAATCATCTGACAAAATTATATTTCTAGTTTTTGTTTTGCTTAAAACTACAGTTTCCTCAAATGACTGGGTAAAAACATTGACATGATCTGACTTTCACTAAAGTGTTTGGCTGCATATACGCTTAAGAAAAGTCACTATTAACAATTGGGTTCAATTCAGTTTATTTATATAGCACCAAGTCACAACAGATATTATCTCAGGACATTAAACAGAAACATTCATATATAAAAAGTTAATTAGAAACGTTATTAATCTGAACGAGCCAGCACCACATCAAAATTTAAGATGGCCACTGCCATACGCAAACATGTATATATACAGCATACATATATATATACAGTATATATATATACAGTATATATATATATATATATATATATATATATATATATATATATATAT
>NW_023622857.1:0-1158 GCF_014905685.2 Nematolebias whitei | reverse complement strand
TATATATATATATATATATATATATATATATATATATATATATATATATATATATATATATACAGTATTAAAAAATTTAATCAGATCAGTCAAACTCTGGGGCTGTGATTAATCACTATGCTTAATTTTGTAAGCTTGAAATGTAAATATGCAGGTTTTGTCATGATCAGCGGCCCCCGCTGGCCCCCCATCTGCTCACGTCTCTGCCCCTTCATGACATGCCACGTTTGTGCTCACTCCTGCCATAGCTTCTGCCCCTGGTGTTATCATGTTCCTGTTTCCCTGCTTTGTTTTGCCTGTCACCCATCTTCAGCTCTAACCTGCTCCCTCCAAGCCACGCCCCCTTGTCTCTTCTACAGCAGTCAGCGTTCATTCAGGACCACGCCCCCTCTGCCCTCAGTTCATGCCACCTCCTGACTCCTCCATCCAGCAGCTAATAATAAAAACTGTTCTTGAACTCCTGTGTCTGGCTTATATTGAATCCAAAACCCGCTCCTGACAGGTTTTCATAAAATGCTGAAGAAAATGTTTTATTGTCTCAAACCAAACAGTTTTCCAGGTTTTCAGACCCAGCCAGGTTTACAGGAGTCATTTCGTTTCAAACAGTCATTTATAAATGTTAACTCAAACGTCTCATTAAGTGTCATTTATGTGATGAAAACATGTAACCCTTCTTCTTTTGATAACACGTAAGATTTCCTGTTTCACCAAATGGATATTAACATACAAAACAAACAGCCTAAAGAAAAATCAACTTTAAAGACAGGCTATTGTACAGATGAACACAAATATTTTAGAAGAAAATCATTTGGAAAAATACAGAACAAGACTATTTTAATTGAACGCGCTGCTTCGGCTTTTGTAGCTGCTGCTACTTCCTTCACTGCAGCCCAGATGACAGCAGGTGTGGAGGTGTGCAGCCGGTGATGAGCAAATCATCCGTCCGTCCATCCATCCAGCCAGCCATCCATCCAGCCAGCCATCAATCCATCCATTCATCCATCCATTCATCAGTCCATCCATCCATTCATCCGTCCGTCCATCCATCCATCCATCAATCCATCAATCCATCATTCATCCATCAATCCATCCATTCATCCATCCATTCATCCGTCCATCCATCCATCCATCCATGCGTCCATCCATCCATCCATCCAT
>NW_023622856.1:0-4562 GCF_014905685.2 Nematolebias whitei | reverse complement strand
TGTCAGGGTTGTTTTCATTTCTGAGAGACCCTGCATTTCTATAGCACATTCAGAGAGAGGTATTATCCTGTTAACACTGGCAGCGGCCGTCCTCAGCTCCTCGAACAGTTTAGCTGACATAATTGTTATGTCTGCCCCACCGTCCAAGAGTGCTTCGTGTGTGAGGACACCTTCGAGTGTTACTGACAGGTACGCCTTTTTGGCGACCCCCTTTCTGATAAAGTTACACAGAAACCTTTTGGGTTTTTTCTGACGCTTCTTCACGCGTTCAGCCTTATCTGTGTAATCTTGGTTTGTCTGAACCGTCAGCACAGCAGAAGCTGTTTCTGAGTGTTCAGCCTGCGATGACTCGTCATCGTTTGTGTGTGTGTTTACCCCCCCTTCTTCTGATGAGGGGTTGTTTGAGGCAACAACAGTTATGTCTTGGTGTGTTCCACCGACATCTGTTATGTTGTCATTCGCGCCCTCAGATGTAATGGGAATTACATTACTGCATAGTGCTCCTGGATGGGTTCCCGTGTCAGTGTGTTTCAAAGTTTCTAACAACCTGCGTATTTTCTCTGTCTCTTCCGAGTTCAGAGGTGTAGGGCCTTGTTTCTGGAACTTTTGTGATTTTTTCGCCTCGGTTCGTTTCGTCCGAGGTGGGGGACGGTCAGGTACGTCTTTCGGGGGTTCCTTTACGTACTGCCCCTGATGATATGGTTTGACATATCGTTGCGTCCTACGCTCACCCCATATACGATAATCACGTTCATCCTCTGAAAGAGGAGCATTTTTGTCCCAGCGTGCACCTTCATTACGTGGTTTGTTAGTTTGAAAAGACTGTTTTCTCTCCTTCTTAGGAGGAGGCGGCGAAGCACGTCGTCCTTCTAGTTCAAGAGGGAGGGGTTTAACCTTTACACTTGGAAACACTTCAATGGGCGTCTTAGCATGAGAACTCGCTTCAAACACATTCACAGCACACTGCTTAATCTCACTGATGGATTTTTCTCTGAAATTTGCCATCATTTGTACTGATTGTTTAAAATCAGTGTGGAGATTTTTGCTGAAAACAAACTTAAAACCATCATCTTCTTCCATTCCGGTTTCATTTCTGTTACCAAAATAAGCTTGGAAGATTCTTTTGTAATAGACCTTTGGATGTTCAGTTTTACCCTGCGTGACCTTGTCTGCAGCTGGGAAACCAGCAGGTCCCGTGCAGGAGTCGTATTCTCTGATCAAAGCTTCACACAGAAGGTTGTAATCCCTTCTCGTTGCATCTGGTAGACGCTCGATGAAGGTGAACACCTCTCTGTCCGAAGTGAGCCGTATCAGGCTGATCTTATCTTCTACCGTAGCATTAGGATAAGATCTCAACCTGAACTCCAGATCTTTGAGATACGCTTTTGTTCCAGATGAGCCCATCGGTCCTGGTACAAAGCGTTGTACATATTTTGAGATTTTCTGCAAATCATCCATTGAAGGAGACAGTATCAACGGTCTCACATGCGTGATTGGTGCAGATTGGTCAAGGCCTGCCCCTACCGCCCATAATGGGGGTGGGGGTGGCTGATAAGGAGGAAGAGGTGCATATCGGTGCAGGTCTAACCCTACCGGCCATAATGGGGGTGGGGGTGGCTGCATGGTGTCAGGAGGAAGAGGTACATATTGGTGCAGTTCTGTCCCTACCGCCCATAATGGGGGTGGGGGTAACGGCATGGTGTCAGGAGGAAGAGGTGCAACAGCATCTGTCTGGGGAGGTTGTGGCTGACCCGGACCCTGATACTGTTCGTCTCTGAGTCTCAGACCAGCTCGCCCTGTTCCAGAAATCTGGTTTGTAACTGTAGCTAGTTTCTCCTCACAAGCTGTCAGGCGCTCCTGTGTTGTCTTACATTCACTTTGTAAATTCAGACATTGTTGGAGAAATATCGCCTTTTCCTCTTTGCGATCCTTCAGCTCCTTTAATGCAATCTGCAACTGTTTTTGTAGCACACGGTTGTCTAAACACACGGATTGGTACGCACGGTCTGTATCCCTGGCTTCAGATAGTGACGCCTCAAGTACTTGTAGTTTGCTGTTCAGCGAATCAATTTCTGCACTTGTATTTTGCTGTAATTGAGACATCTGTTCATGATGTTTTCTTATGCGGGCCTCGTGTTCACTTTTAAATTGAAGGACATATTCTTCAATTTCCTGAGCAAACACCTTTTCACTGTCTAACCTTTTTGCAAGGTAATCAGCTTTCTCAACAGCCTTATAGAATGATTCTTTCAGCAAAATTGCGATTTTAGCCAGCTTTTCATAACTTGACTTTGTGATTTCTGTAGAGGTCACACTTTCTGCAACCTCCTTCAGATTGTCCAATAACTCTTTTGGGTTCATGCTCTCTGTCTGATTCATATATGGATGTAAGGACGCTGTCAGAAGCGCTAACACATTCTCCAAGCAGTCCGCCATCCCTTTTGGATCAAAGTCTTTTTCTAACACACCTGTCATGTTTTTCACTGTGTAGCACTTTATCTGTTTAAAACAGTTGCAAGCTTCAGATATTTTACAGGTAAATATTTGTCTTCAAGTCAATGAGTTTTCACACTATTTTAGCTTTTTGGGTTTACACAGAAGTACTGTTATAAGTCAACTTATTCAAATGTGGGTACCTTTCTCAGGTTTTACCCCAATTCATGAATATTTAAGTAAATGCTCTCGGCAGTGTTACTTGTATGTGCTTATTTTTCAACAGGTACTAGTTACCAAGCTCTTTTTAGTGTATTTTACTCTAAAGCACTGAATTTTTTATAAACCTGCAATTTCTCTAAAAGTCTCACAGCAATCATTAGTTTAAAATGTTTTTTAAACCGTTTACTTCCAGAAATTTGCTATTTTAACAGTTACTCATCAACCAAGTGGTGAAAAGAAAAAGAAAAGTTGATGATGTATCAGGATTAATCAGTCCTTCCTTCAGAAAAACTGTTATTCCTGTTCTCCTGTCTCATCCTCTATTTAAAATTAAATAGGAAGATTTATTTTTAGGTGGTAACTTAAACAGAAAAGTTTCTTTTTCCTGATAAGTTTACTCTTATTTAGTGATCTAGTAATTAAACGTGTATTATCTCTCCAGCAAATGAGTAGACTGTTCAACTCTGTGAATATTTGAACCGTATCTTTTAAAAAGTTTCTAATTTTATTTTGTACCTTTTTCTTAAGGAATTACCAGTGAATAAAAATGTGTTGGTAAATGCTTCTCTGCATAAATACCCTTCACTTTTTAAGTGCAAGATAACAGTGATTATTCAGTTAGAGGAAGTTTGTTAACTCAAAAATGCCTTACAGAAAAATAAAAACGTTTAATTTCACTCTTTAAACCTAAAACTGAAGTGAAACTGTGATTTAAAGTTTCTACAGGAGGGGGCAGTGTTTAGCTTTCTACCAGCAGGAGTCTATGACGACTTCCTGTGACGTTCGGTTGACATCCTGTTGTTAGCCGCTTAGCTTAAAGTTGCTTCGGCTAAACTCGGTTAAAATCAACGTTTCTGAACGAATTTAAGCGTAAACGTGGCAAATTTTTTACAAGCACGACTTTATAGCATGAACATGAGTTTTCTGGGACAATATTGCAGCTTTATTTAGTGATTTTAAGCACGGCAAAGCTCATTTCCGACATGGAGGAAGTGACGTGACACGTCACTCAACCGGTCGTTAGCTGTTAGCTTAAAATTAGCATCGCTAGCGTTGTTAAAAACATCATTTAATGACGGATTTTAAACACAAACGCGGCGAAATTTCAGCGAGTATGCTTCGAAGAACTTAACCAGCGTATCAAAATACACTTTTAAAGCGCTTTTCAGCTTTAAAAAGCAGATTTTATTTCCCTATGAAAACGAATTTTCATTTCCGGGTCACGTGACTGAAATCACCAATGACAGAGCAGCGCAGGGGTGAGAGGAAATGACGTAGCCACGTCAGTCACTTCTCAGCGAATCAGAGCGCTCCACAACTGCAATATTCAACCAATCAGTAAGCGTTTGAACAACTAGAATGCTAGATTCAGCCTGAGGTAAGTTCGTCAGATTTTTCGTCTTGTAAACTGTCAAAATGCACTTTTTCTGTTAAAAATTGTAACTTTTAACTCTCTGAGCTGCACGGAGTCGGCGCTCCGTGGCACAACGTCTTTTAAACCATTTAAAACAACTCGTTCGAACTTTTTCCAGAACCGAGCCGGACCACAACCGGACCTCCGTCCGTTTGGACCACAGTTTAAACAGAATAACGTTTTCCACAGCTCTAAGCTTAGCTACACATAACAGGCGTACAATTTCAGTTTTCACAAGACATATGACACTATTTCAGCTTCCTGTGAGCTTCCTGAGCTTCACAGACCAACACGCTAAAACATGCAGCGTTTTGACTTCAAAGCGGCGCAGCTTCAGCGCGCTGCAGCACAGCTGTTAACCTGTTACCTTTCTTCATGCCAACATGTAACAAACAATCTTTACACGAAATACACAGTCATTTATGAGCACGTAACGGGCCACCAAATGTAGTATGTCATATGCTGGATATTTCATACATTTTTCACGAGTTCC
>NW_023622855.1:0-4562 GCF_014905685.2 Nematolebias whitei | reverse complement strand
GGGAGCAGCTGAAAGAAGAAGAAAAAAGTTTCAATTTTAATGATTAAGTAAGTAAATTTTATTTATAAAGCACTTTTTACAGGTCAGAAACCACAAAGTGCTGTACAGAATACAAGACATAAAAACACAAGATAAAAGATAAAACAACATGCGTATGACATAAGACAATGTAAAAATAATTAAAAGCCAATCTGAACAAATGTGTCTTCAGCTGCTTTTTAAAAGTATTAAGAGAATCAAGGCAGCGCAAAGTCAGAGGCACCACATTCCACAGTCTGGGGGCACAGCCCTTAAAGCTTTATCCCTTTTGGTCTTAAAATGAGTCCGTGGGACCAGTAACAGCCTTTGACTGGAAGATCTGAGGCTCTGAGAAGAGGAGTAGGGCTCCTGGGTCAGAAATGTAGACTGGGGCTTGACCACTCAGGGCTCTAAAAGTAAGAACTAAATTTTCAAAATGAATTCTAAAATGTACTGTAGCCAGTATAAAGAGATTCAAACTGGTATTATGTGCTGTCTTCGCCATGTGCCGGTTAAAAGCCTTGCAGCAGCATTCTGAACTGTCTGCGCACGATCAAGATCCTTCTTAGTCAAGCACATGAAAAGACCGTTACAATAACCCAGACGGGATGTAATAAAAGTATGGATAATCATCTCTAATTCGGCTTTTGACACAAGATTTAAGCCTAGAAATAGTTCTTAGTTGAAAAAAGCAATTTCTGATTAATCCACGAGAACGGCATTGCAATGACATGGCAGAATCAAGAATAATGCCAAGGTTTCTGAGACTTGATTTGACAGAAGAGGCCAATACACCAAGGTGTTGCTTAATTTCAGATATTTGATTCTGCTTTGGCTTCTTGAACAGCATTCAGAAGTGTCACACACCGCAGCGCTCAAAGTTCACACTGCGTGCAGAAAGTGACGTTTTTCATGGTCAGTTGTGCGTGAAGGAAACGATTTGGATGCTGCCGTGCTCTACTGTGAAAAGCCCGACTCGTGCTCCGCAGGCCCGGCTGAACGAGAGCAGGCCCGCTGCCAATTAGCCTCCTTATCTCCTCGGAGCCACCAGAGGACCAGCTGGGGGGAAGAGGAAGTAGTTGAGGGCAATTTCATTCTCAAAAGGGCCACTTTAGCAAAATGTCAACAAGCTTTT
Organism: Nematolebias whitei; assembly: GCF_014905685.2. Taxonomy (NCBI): domain Eukaryota; kingdom Metazoa; phylum Chordata; class Actinopteri; order Cyprinodontiformes; family Rivulidae; genus Nematolebias; species Nematolebias whitei. The sequence goes on along the minus strand of NW_023622855.1, from coordinate 3,409 downwards.
GAAAAGCAGCGCAAAATACAAATTCTATGTAAATATGTTTGACCACAAAAGCGCCACACACACACGTTTGTGTCATTGTTGGCTGAGTGATTGAAACAACGTCCCAAATGGCTTATAAAAACCACAACTGTCTTCATTTCCAGCCCGTTAAATACACAGTTGTGGTTTGATGTCGGGGCTTTTCCTTTCAGAGTGAAAACGCGTTATTCACTGCTGACTTAATTCAATAAAAAACAACTACACTCCATTTGGACGATCGTTCTTTAAGTGATAATTTTCGCACTTCTGGTTCTGCTGCTTTAGAAGTTCATGCAAATTTGTTATAATTCTCAGAAATGTCGGCTCTTATAAATAGCTCTTCTTTTGAGTAAAGGTTTTCTGAAAACCGGTTTGTACTTTTTGAAGAAGGAACTTGAGCTAAAACTGGCAGTGAGACTGATTAGAAGCCAGCTGAAAGAAAAACATGTCTTTTAAGAAACTGATGTCTGATATTAAGAGAGATGTGTTTAAGAACACAAGTGTCACCTGTAAAATGTTCAAACTTTAAGAAAAGTAAATTAAAAAACGTTCAATACAAAAACAACTGGACTTTATTTGTAAGAGAAGACGTTTCGCTCCTAGTCCGAGGAGCTTTCTCAAATCAAAGAGCAGTGAGTGAGGGATTCAGGTTATAAGGCTGAGATAAGATACACATAGATTGACAAATCACACGTTAACAGTAGAGGTTTGTTAAGGTCTTTGTTAAATTAATTCACAGATGAGGCCCCTCTGTTCCCATCAGGTGTGAAAACTGGCTTGGAATCAGTCTTATAAAGTTGCATTATAGGTTTTTGAAAGTTGAAATCTGAGGCCTCCTCCTCTGCTCCTCGGATGAGGAGCGAAACGTCTTCTGTTACAAATAAAGTCCAGTTGTTTTTTGTATTGAACGTTTTTGAATTCATCATGTCCTGGATGACTGACAATCTTCACCAGTATATTTTAAAAAAGTAAAAAAGTGTGCTGATGCAGCTGCTGGCCAAACATCCAGCACACATCAAGTTTATTCTCTAAAGCCCAGGGATAGTCTGGGTCCTCCTCTGTAAGAATCTAAAATGACCAAGTGTCTACAGTTTTATTGTAGGAAGAAGAAGAGCTCTCCTGATCATGACCTCTGAACCTCTCTGCACTGATTTCTTTAACGTTACTTTGAACCTGAAGAACGTCTGATTGTTTCTGAACATTCACAATCCTATAACTCTTAATCACTTACAGACTGATACATGTTTACATTTCTTTAAATCTTTAAAATTAATAAGTTTATCTGATTATGACCTGTTTAAAACACGAATGATTGTAGGATTCCAGCGCTCTCTGCAGGTGAGTCCAGGGTGGCGCCAATAGGCCCTTTTTACAATGACGTCAGACAACTTCCTTTTTGACTTGATGCTGTGAATCACTCGAATTACTTCCGGGTCTATAGACCTTTTTCACGACAACCAGAAGAAGCGTGAAAAAGGTCTATTATGAGAATAAACTCATAATATTATGAATAGTCATAATATTATGAGAATAAAGTCGTAATATTATGGGAATAAATTCATAATATTATGAGAACGAAGTCGGGCAGCACAGTGGTGCAACTGGTAGAGCTGCTGCCTCTCAGTGAGCAGGTCCTTGGTTCAAACCCCGGTCCAGGGGCCTTTCTGGGTGGAGTTTGCATGTTCTCTCCATGCATGCGTGGGTTTTCTCCAGGTGCTCCGGTTTCCTCCCTCAGACCAAAAACATGCATGTTAGGCTGATTGGTAACTCTAAATTGTCCCTAGGTGTGAGTGAGAGAGTGAATGTTTGTTTGTCTTGTTTGTCTCTATGTGGCCCTGTGATGGACTTGCGACCCGTCCAGGGTGTACCCCGCCCCTCGCACAGTGATTGCTGGACATGGGCACCAGCGACCCCCGTGACCCAAAATGAAATAAGCGGGTAAAGATAATGGATGGATGGATGGATGGATGAGAACTAAGTCATAATATGAGAACAAAGTCATAGTTAAAAAACATTAAGAGAAAAAAGTCATATTATTACGAGAATAAAGTCGTACAAGAATAAAGTCATAATATTACGAGATTAAAGTCATAATATTATGAGAATAAAGTCATAATATTACGAGAATAGTCATAAATTTATGAAAATAACTAATAATATTATGAGATAAACTCACATTATGAGATAGTCATAATATTATGAGAATAAAGTCATAATATTGTGAGAATACTCATTGTGAGAATACTCATAATATTATGAGAATAAAGTCATAATATTATGAGTTTATAATATTATGTTAAAGTATAAATAAATAAATATTATATAGTACAAATAAATAGATATAATATTAAAGTAATAATATTATGAGAATAAAGTAATAAGAGAATAAACCCATAATGTTATGAGAATAGTCATAATATTACAAGAATAAAGTCATAATATTATGAGAATAGTCATAATATGAAAATAAAGTCATCATATTATGAGAATAAACTCATAATATTACGAGAATAGTCATAATAGTACGAGAATAAAGTCATAATATTACGGGCCCTAAAGCTCTGTAGCAAACTCCAGAACTCTCCTTTGAATTGTTTTTGTCTTTTGCAACACAAGAATTGTCTACTTACCTTAAGTCAGTCCTTCTCAAATAGTGGGGCGTGCCCCCCTGGGTGGGCCCGGGGCAATGCCTGGGGAGGGGGCGCATGTGACCCTAGAAAACATGCTTTTTTTGCCAGAGTAGTTTTGTTAGTTTTTTTTTTCCCGATGAAAATTTTTGTCGCGTGCGTTCCTAATAATAAAGTTATGAACAAATATGGCTGCCTTATCGTTTTGGAAGCCATGCATGAACCGTGTGCCTCCTCCGTCCTCTGCTGCTGTTTGTATGTCTATGCGCTCTGGACATCACTCACAGCACACATGCAACAAAGAGTAAACTCAAAGCGAGAGCGACACCTGCTCCCTCTTTCCTCCTTTGCGTTGACAAAATGTTTTAGTTTTATCGATGAGTTTGTTAAAGCACAATTTATAGAAGTAATGTTTAATAAATGTAAGGACTCTATTCTTTGCTAACAAAATAAATTCATCTCCTCAGATAAGCTGCTGTTTTTTGATGCTCTGGACGCTTGTCACCCACAGCATGCAGGTGACAAAGAGTAAACTCAAAGCGAGAGGGTTACCTGCCCCCTCTTTCTTCTTTCATGTTGACAAAATTTTTTTTTGTTTTATCAATGAGTGTGCTCATTGATTTAAAAAAAATCAGCATGAATTGTTTTATTCATTTTTGTTTTGTAGGTCAAAGTGTTTTATATAACACCCATGAGCTAAAATGCTGCTGATCAATTTGAATTTATTATTATTTATTGATTATATTTAACTTTATTTTTCAGTA
>NW_023622854.1:0-4563 GCF_014905685.2 Nematolebias whitei | reverse complement strand
CCTTTTGGGCTCACTAACGCTCCTGCAGTATTCCAGGCTTTGGTTAATGACAAGTTAAGGGATTTTATTGGGGACTTTGTTTTCGTCTACCTCGACGACATCCTCATTTATTCAAGAGACAGAAACGAACACGTTAACCATGTTAGAGCTGTTTTGCAAAGACTCTATGAGAATCAGCTTTTTGTGAAGGGTGAGAAGTGTGATTTTCATGCCTCATCTGTGTCCTTTTTGGGGTTCATCTTCGGGGAAGGGTTTTTCAGGACCGACCCCGAGAAAACTAAGGCAGTGGTGGAGTGGCCAGTTCCGGAAACAAGGAAACAAGTGCAACGATTCTTGGGGTTCGCAAACTTCTATAGGCATTTCATCAAGAATTACAGCCGCATCGCCGCACCCCTATCTCAGCTTACCAAAAGCAGCATCGGCCTCAGGAGTCCATTTAAATGCTCTGGTCGTGGAGGTAAGCTGAAGGATTTATTCTCATCTGCACCCATTCTCTGTCATCCAGACCCCACTCGGCAGTTTATCCTTGAGGTGGATACATCGGATACAGGAGTCGGGGCGGTCCTATCTCAGAGGTCGCTCCTGGATGGCAAGGTACACCCCTGTGCATTCTTTTCCCGCCGTTTGTCTCAAGCAGAGAGAAATTATGATGTGGGCAACAGAGAATTATTGGCCGTTAAATTGGCTTTGGAGGAATGGCGCCATTGGCTTGAGGGCACAGAGACTCCCTTCCTGATTTGGACTGATCACAAGAACCTTGCATATTTGAGAGAGGCTAAACGGTTAAACCCCAGACAAGCATGGTGGTCATTATTTTTTAACCGTTTTAACTTCACGTTGACTTTCCGACCTGGTACTAAGAACATCAAGCCTGACGCTCTCTCCCGCCAGTTTTCTCCTCCAGACACTCCTGAGCCTGTTGAGGGCATCATATCCCCGGTCTGCATTGTCGGAGCCCTTACTTGGCCTATTTTGAGAGAAGTTCGTGAAGCCCACCTGACAGAACCTGATCCTGGCACTGGTCCTCCTGGCACTTTGTTCGTCCCCTCACATATGAGGTCTAAGGTACTCGACTGGCTCCACACCAATAAACTCTCGTGTCATCCCGGTACAGCACGTATGCTGTCTCTTACGAAGAGACATTTTTGGTGGCCCACGCTTTCTAAGGATTTCAAGGACTTTGTTGCGGCCTGCTCCACTTGTGCCAGGAACAAGACCGGTACTCAGCCTCCTGCTGGTCTTCTACAGCCTCTGCCAACGCCCAGCCGTCCATGGTCTCATATTTCAGTGGACTTCGTCACCGGGTTGCCACCTTCAGAAGGTAACACCACTATTCTGACTATCATCGACAGGTTCTCTAAAGTAGCACATTTCGTCCCACTACCCAAGCTCCCGTCTGCCCTGGAGACAGCACAGATTTTGGTCCAGCAGGTTTTCAGGATACATGGCATCCCTTCAGATGTGGTCTCTGACAGAGGACCACAGTTCATTTCCCAAGTTTGGCATTGTTTCTGCAGGACATTGGGGGCGTCCACCAGTCTCACTTCGGTTATCATCCTCAGTCAAATGGACAGACTGAAAGATGCAATCAAGAGTTGGAGACCACCTTGAGGTGCATAGTGGAGCGTAACCCCTCAGCTTGGAGTCAACATCTTGTGTGGGTCGAGTACGCCCACAACTCGCACACCTCCTCGGCCACAGGTATGTCACCTTTTGAGGCTTCACTGGGCTATCTCCCTCCCTTGTTCCCCAGTCAGGAGACAGAGGTGTCGGTTCCGTCTGTTCAGCACCACTTCCGCCGTTGTAGACGTGTCTTGCGCCAAACAAGGACGGCTCTACTTCACACTGCGGCTCAAAATAAGAGGTTCGCGGACCGTCACCATTCCGCCGCGCCTTCTTATCAGGTGGGCCAGAAGGTGTGGTTATCCACTAGAGACATTCATCTAAAGGACACTCCCAGGAAATTGGCTCCTCGCTTCATCGGTCCCTTTACCATAGACAAGATCATCAATCCCTCGGCTGTGCGGCTACAGCTCCCCAGCTCCTTGAGGATCCATCCCACCTTCCACGTTTCTCAAGTTAAACCCGTTTCAGAGAGCCCATTGTGCCATCCTTCCGACCTCCCTCCACCCACCCGACTTATTGACAACCATCCTGCTTTCACTGTCCGTACCATACTGGATGTCCGGGGACGGGGCTTCCAGTACCTCGTGGATTGGGAGGGCTATGGCCCGGAGGAGCGATCTTGGATCCCTCGTTCCTTCATATTGGACCCCAGCCTTATCACCGCCTTCTTCAAGGTCCACCCCGAGAAGCGCATTGGGTCGCCCAGGGGCGACTCGTGAAGTGGGGGATACTGTAAGAGTTGAACTTGCTGCAGCTCCAAGATGGCCGCCAATCATCCACAGCTGACGACCATCTGCATGACGAGCTCCTTGGCTACATAAGGCTGCAGTCAAGCTCTTCTCGTCGCTGGAGCATTACTTCCTTCCGGGTAGTTGTGTTTCTAGCCAGTATCTTGATTATATGAAGAGGATACCTTACCTTGTTTTCTTGTGTCTACAGTTGTCTGGTCATCTCGGATCCTGCCCTTGGTGCTCCCTGTGTCGGAGTCTCGCCTCGTTTGCCTTTGCCCTCCAGCCACTTGCCTGCCTTGGGATTTTCCCCACAACCTCACCCCACAAGGATTACCTGTAAGGAAAGACAAAACAGTTTGAGCTGCCTCCACTCGACTCCTAGACCTGACCTTGTCTCTCCCTTTTTCAGGAGTCCCAGGCCACCATTTTGTAAATACCTGTCAGCTTTTTTCACTGTAAATAATAAACACTGTTTTGCTTATTTAGACTCTTGTCGTTCTGGCTCTCGTACCAACTGGGTTGTCCGAATCATAACAGATAATGCTCCAGCCAGACTATACCCAGAACGAGACCAGAAGCGAACAAGCTTCATCATCCGCTAACACTGAGAACATGGACAATTATGGAGAGGTTCTGAAGAAAATTATGGCCCAACAGCAGAGCACCCAGGCAAATTTATTGGAACTTGGATGCATGGTTCATGCTATTAACCGACAACTTGTTTCTCCTTCTCCCACAGCCGCAGCTTCGCCTTTACCGAGTCCTACCGAATTCAGCCCTGTAAGTCATTCCACAAACCAACAACTGTTTATTAAACCTTCTGAACTTTTTTCTGGAGACCCTGATCAGTGCAGAGGTTTTTTGCTACAATGCAAACTCGCTTTCAAGGGGGCTCCCCAGTATTTTTCTTCAGACATTGCTAAAGTAAACTTCTTCATTAGTCAACTCAAGGGAAACACTTTAAAATGGGCTATTTCATTTATGCACCTCCATGAACTAGAAACTGTGTCTTTTGATTCGCTACTCACCGAGTTTTGTAAAAATTTCGACCGCCCGCTGCAACAATCCAACGCCGAGAAGCGTCTGCTGGGATTACGGCAGGGCCGGCGAACAGCGTCCGAACACGCTCTCGACTTCCGCATCCTGGCGGCCCAAACAGGTTGGAACGACAGAGCCCTGCAAGGTACCTTTTTGAATTCTCTATCCGATTATGTAAAGGATCAAATCGCCGCTCGTGATGAGCCTGCTAGTTTCGACGCGCTAATTAATTTAGCGATCTCTCTCGACGAACGCTTCCGGGAACGCCGTAGGGAGCGAGACTACAACTCCCAGAATCCTTCCGGTTCCGCTGTACCGCTGAGTGGGGCTTACAACTACAGTTCCGCCCCAGAAGACTACAAGTCCCAGACAGAGTTTTCTAACACACAGTTAGATCGGCCCGAACCAATGCAGATTGGTCGTACCAGTTTGACTCCTCAAGAGAGGCAGAGACGTAGGAATTTGGGCTTGTGTATGTATTGTGGGAAAAGAGGGCACTTTGTAGCCTCCTGCCCGCTTCAGGGAAACTCCAACGTCCACCAATAAGGAGGGAGTTACGGGTGGGCACGGCATCAATCTCCCTTCCTTTGAGACTTACCTTACCTACAGTAATTTTAATCAACCAAAATCGTTTCGCAGTCACAGCTTTAATTGATTCAGGCGCCAAACAAAATTTAATTACTCAAGATTTGGTTAAAGAGTTCTCCCTTCCAGTCAAGGGGATTGAGTCGATCTCTATAGCCGGGGTTACAGGGGAGGTTTTGACCCAGGTTAATTTTAAGACGGCAGATCTTCATTTAATAACCTCGGGAAACCATCATGAGACCACTAGTTTTTTTGTATTCGAGTCACCCAACTCTCAATTAATCCTTGGGTACCCCTGGCTTAAGAGCCATAATCCCCACATTAATTGGAAATTAGGAAGGGTAGAGAGGTGGAGCGACAAATGTTTAAAGTACTGTCTTCGATCAGGGGTCTCAAACATGTCCAGGTCCAAAACAGAGTTCTGTGAGACCGACCTGTCCGGTGTTCCATCCGATTATCATGATTTAGCTCCTGTATTCAGCAAACAGCGGGCCCTATCATTACCTCCACATCGCCACTACGATTGTCCCATCGACCTCCTTCCGGGAGCCTCTCTGCCTTCGAGCCGCCTTTTTAATATCTC
>NW_023622853.1:0-4563 GCF_014905685.2 Nematolebias whitei | reverse complement strand
CTCGTTCTGGGTCTCATATCATCTGGGTTCCCCGCGCACTCCTAACAGAAATGCTCCAGCCACAACAGACCCAGAATGAGACCAAGAGCGAGCAGACCTCCCCCGTTCCCGCGGAGGAGCGGATCGACAGGATGGACAGAGTAATTCATCAGGTGCTGACTCACCAGACCACGGTCCAGTCCAACCTTCAGGAGCTCGGAGGTATGATTTATTCCATTAAACGTCAGCTGCAAGCTTCTGCCTCCCCAGCTCCCGTCGTTCCGCCAGCCCCCGTGGCTCTTGGTCCCACTCCTCCTGTTCAACAAATTTTTGTTAAACCTTCTGAGTTTTTTACCGGAGACCCTGACCAATGTGGCGGCTTCCTGCTCCAGTGTCGACTCGCCTTCGAGGGGGCTCCCTCCCAGTTCTCGTCGGACACAGCCAAGATTTCCTTCTTCGTAAGCCAGCTCAAAGGTAACGCTCTCCGGTGGGCTCACTCGTTCCTCTTGAGTCATGATAACCCCCCTGCTTCCTATGCCCTCTTTCTTCGGGAGTTTCGTAGGATTTTTGACCGTCCCCTGCAGGCTTCAAATGCCGCCAAACGATTATTGAACTTACGACAAGGCCGTCGTAATGCATCGGAGTTCGCTCTGGAGTTCCGGATCCTCGCTGCCCAAACAGGATGGGACGAGCCCGCCCTCCAAGGTATTTTCCTTAACGCTCTCTCTGATTTCCTCAAAGATCAGCTGGCCACGCGAGATGAGCCCGAGACTTTCGACAAGCTGATAGGCCTTGCCATCTCGATCGACGACCGCTTCCGAGAGAGGCGAAGAGAAACAAACTACAGTTCCCATCGACCCTCGACTTCCGGGTTTTCGACTCCTCCAGGTGAGCCCAAGCCTGCACCGCGACACTACGTTTCCCACAATTCCCCCACTTCCGGGTTCACGACCCCTCGCTACGAGTCCTTTTCTTCGAATCAGCCCCCTGTGAACTACAACTCCCAGTCTTCCTTGCTTCCTGGTCACAGCCAATCACCTTCTGTCCCTTCACGGGATCGCTCCCCCGAGCCTATGCAGGTGGGGCGCGCACGGCTGACTCCTGCAGAGAGACAGCGGCGTATGTCTGCCCATCTTTGCATTTATTGTGGAAACTCCGGTCACTTTCTGCCCCACTGTCCGTTTCGGGGAAACGAGAACTTCCACCAGTAAAGCGGGAGTTACTGGTGGGAACGTCTGCGTTAACCTCCCCATTTAAACTGTTACTTCCTATGGTCATCCAAACACAAAACCGTCGTTTTTCTTTTTCCGCTCTTATTGATTCAGGCGCTGAACAGAATTTAATCAGCTCTGATTTAGTTAAAAAATATTCCCTTCCGACTCGCGAAATACCGTCAATTTCTGTCGCCGGCTTAACCGGGGACACGCTGGCCCGCATTACTTTAAAGACCACCGAGTTACATGTTGTTATGTCAGGAAATCATCACGAGATGACTGATTTCTTCGTTTTTAGTTCTCAGACTCCTCAAGTAATTCTTGGTTTCCCTTGGCTTCGTAATCATAACCCAGTTATCAACTGGGAGCGCGGTTGTATAGATAAATGGAGCGACAAGTGCCTCAGCAATTGTTTACGCTCAGCTGTTAAAGCGTCCCCTCGTGACACGCCTCCGTTAGAGGAGATCGATCTTTCCTCGGTTCCTGCCGAATACCGCGACCTGGCGGCTGTCTTTAGTAAACAACGCGCTTTGTCACTTCCTCCTCATCGCCCCTACGACTGCGCGATTGACTTGTTACCTGGCGCCCCCTTGCCGTCAAGCAGACTCTACAACCTTTCTGGTCCTGAGAGGGAGTCTATGACTAGTTATATAAATGAATCTCTTGCCTCAGGCATTATCAGACCCTCGACCTCCCCTGTGGGAGCGGGTTTTTTCTTTGTTTCTAAAAAAGATAAATCACTCCGGCCATGTATAGACTATCGTGGGTTAAATAACATAACAATTAAAAATAAATACCCTCTTCCCCTTATTGACTCACTTCAGGAGCAGCTGCAGTCTGCCTCCTGCTTTTCAAAACTTGATTTGCGAAACGCGTACCACCTCGTCCGTATTACAGAGGGCGACGAGTGGAAGACCGCTTTTCGCACTCCTCTGGGCCACTTCGAGTATTTAGTCATGCCCTTCGGGTTAACCAATGCCCCCGCAATTTTTCAGGCGCTCGTTAATGACGTCCTGCGCGATTTTATTGGTAATTTTGTGTTCGTTTATTTGGATGACATTCTTATTTATTCTCGTGATCCTGCTCAACACACGGCCCACGTTCGTTTGGTTCTTCAGCGGCTGCTGGAGAACCAATTATTCGTTAAAGCTGAAAAGTGCGAGTTTAACACCTCCACTGTTTCTTTTCTCGGCTTTATTTTTGAGGGTGGTCGTTGCCGAACCAACCCTGAAAAAACCAGGGCAGTAGTCGATTGGCCAGTTCCCGAATCCAGGAAGCAGTTACAACGTTTCCTGGGGTTCGCAAATTTTTTATAGGCGGTTTATTAAAGATTACAGTCGTGTCGCCGCCCCCCTGTCTCAGCTCACTTCGACCACCCGTGCCTTTCATTGGACCCCGGAGGCTGACGCCGCCTTCTCTAAGCTCAAGTCCCTCTTTTCCTCGGCACCCATCCTTTGCCATCCTGACCCCGCGCACCAGTTTATTTTAGAGGTGGACGCCTCTGACACTGGGGTTGGGGCGGTCCTCTCCCAACGGTCTCCTCTGGACAACAAGGTCCATCCCTGCGCCTTTTTCTCTCGCCGTCTCTCCCAGGCCGAGCGAAACTATGATGTGGGTAACCGCGAGCTTTTGGCGGTCAAACTCGCCCTCGAGGAATGGCGGCACTGGCTGGAAGGCACTGAGACACCCTTTTTGATTTGGACCGACCATAAAAATCTGATCTATCTGCGTAACGCCAAGCGTCTGACCCCCCGTCAGGCCCGTTGGTCGCTTTTCTTTCATCGTTTTAATTTTGTTTTGACTTTCCGTCCGGGCTCTAAAAACATTAAGCCGGACGCCCTGTCCAGACAGTTTGCCCCACCTGACTCGTCCGAGCCTTCAGACCCTATTATCCCCTCGTCCTGCATCGTGGGCTCCCTTTCTTGGCCCATCACCGCCACCATCCAACAGGCTCTCCTCTCCGAACCAGACCCTGGTGGTGGTCCCCCCGGCACCCTCTTCGTTCCATCCAGCGTGCGGTCCCAGGTTCTCCAATGGCTTCACACAAATAAGCTTTCTTGCCACCCTGGAATCAACCGTATGCTCTCTCTTACCAAGGCCCATTTCTGGTGGCCCTCCATGACCTCGGACATTAAGGACTTTGTTTCTGCCTGCCCCGTCTGTGCCAGAAACAAGTCCGGCACCCAACCCCCGGCTGGCCCCCTGCTCCCCCTCCCAACCCCTAGTCGCCCTTGGTCCCACATTTCCCTCGATTTTGTTACCGGCCTTCCACCATCTGACGGCAACACCGCCATCCTCACGGTTGTTGACCGCTTTTCGAAGGCCGCCCATTTTGTTCCCCTCCCTAAGCTCCCCTCTGCCCTCGAGACTGCCCAGCTACTCACCCTCCATGTGTTTCGGCTCCATGGGATTCCGTCGGACATTGTCTCTGACCGAGGCCCGCAGTTCATCTCCCAGGTCTGGCACTCCTTTTGTAAGTCGCTCGGGGCGTCCGTTAGCCTCACCTCTGGTTACCATCCCCAGGCTAACGGACAAGCCGAGCGCTGCAATCAGGAGCTGGAGTCCACACTGCGTTGCCTGGTCGAGTCTAATCCCTCGTCCTGGAGCCAGCACTTGGTTTGGGTGGAGTATGCTCATAACTCCCTCCGCTCCTCTGCCACCGGCATGTCCCCCTTTGAAGCCTCCCTAGGCTACCATCCTCCTTTGTTCCCTGAGTCAGAGACTGACTGTTCGGTCCCATCCGTCCAGCATCACTTCAGGCGCTGCCGTCGTATCTGGCGCCAGGCCAAAGCAGCCCTCCTTAGGACCGCAGCCCAGGCAAAACGGTTTGCTGACCGCCACCGTTCAGAGACGCCCGCCTACCAAGTCGGCCAGCAAGTTTGGTTGTCCACCAAGGACATTAAGCTGAGGGACACACCTCGCAAACTAGCTCCCCGTTTCATTGGCCCCTTTCCCATCACTCGCATCATCAATCCCTCTGCGGTCCGCCTCCAGCTCCCCAGGGCCATGCGCATCCATCCCACGTTCCACGTCTCCCAGGTGAAACCTGTTTCCCTCAGTCCCCTGTGTCCTCCATCTGACCTCCCTCCGCCGCCTCGCCTGATCGACAACCACCCTGCGTTCTCCGTTCGTTCCATCTTGGACGTGAGGCGCAGGGGCAGGGGTTTCCAGTACCTGGTCGATTGGGAGGGGTACGGTCCTGAGGAGAGGTCATGGATCCCCAGGTCCTTTATCCTTGACCCCAGTTTGATTTCTAGGTTTTACAGAGACCACCCCGAGAAGCGCCTCAGGTCGCCAGGAGGCGATTCTTGAGGGGGGGGTACTGTAAGGATCCCACTGCCTGCAGCCTGCCTTGCTGATGGCCGCTGAT
>NW_023622852.1:0-4563 GCF_014905685.2 Nematolebias whitei | reverse complement strand
TCAAAGCCTCCCTGCTAATACTCTGCACTTTGCCTTCCAGGAACCCCAAACCCCCTTTTCCTGCACTGTAAATAAAATCACTTAAACTATTATCTGTGTCTGTCATCCCTCTCAGCCTTGTCTGAATTTGAGTACCATTTTGTTAAACCGTAACAGAATGATTCAGCCATAATATGAGTACTCACGACAAGGCCGAGAAGGATCAGCTACAAGAGCTACTAGCTTCCCAAGAACACCGAATAACCACTACTGAAAATATGTTTCAACAGATTGTAAAACAACAACAGAAACTCTCCGAGAATCTAACCGAACTGGGTAGTATGGTCCACGAGCTAGGTAAGAAGGTATCTTCATCTTCCCACACCGAGACATTTAACTCCAACCTCTCCTCACAACCTTCTGGATCTTCAAATCAACACACTATCCGTGAGCCCGAGATAAAACCCAGTGTACTATTTTCTGGTAAGGCCGAGGAGTTTGGAGGGTTTATGTTACAGTGTAATTTAGCCTTTAGCAGAGCTCCACGAACCTTTTTTTCCGACTCGTCCCGTATTTCCCACATAGTTTCCTCTCTTCAAGGGGAGGCGTTGAGGTGGGCGAACGCATACTTCAGCTCCGTCTCAGTAAATGACTGTGCCTTTTCTGTTTTTTTTAATGATTTCCAGAGGGTTTTTGAGCGTCCCCTGCACCAAGAGACCGCTTCCAAGAGGCTAATGGCGCTACGCCAGGGGAACCAATCTGCGGCGGACTTCGCACTTCTCTTCCGGATCACGGCCCGAGAGGCCGGATGGGAGGACCTCGCTCTTCGGGGAGTGTTTGTGAGTGCCCTCAATGATCACATTAAAAATCAACTAGCCCTCGTAAATCATCCCGACAACCTGAACGATTTGATCGACCTGTCAATTCGCATTGACGATCGCTTCAGAGAGTGTCGGGGCAGTTTGGACTACAACTCCCAGAGTTCCTCCGTTTCCGGAATTTCACTTCCGGATCTGACAAGCCGCTGCCGTCCAAATATTCCAAATACTGAAATTGACCCTGTGGAACCAATGATTGTTGGGCGCACCCGTCTCACTCCTGAGGAGAGACAGCGTCGCTTTTCTGCAAAAGAATGCCTATACTGTGGTAAGAAGGGACATTTCATCGCCTCTTGCCCCCTGCGTTTAAAAGGTCGGCCCCACCCATAAGACAGGAGATTCGGGTGGGCGCTTCTGACATTTCTCCTGAAAACCGTCTGACTCTCCCTTCTTCCATTTGTCATAACAATTCAAATTTCTCTGTGCAGGCGCTTGTTGACTCTGGAGCAGAACAAAACCTTATCAGTGACAGCTTGGTGGAGAGACTGTCAATTCCTTTGGACAGATTGGATCAACCCCTCTCTATGACAACACTCACTGGTCAGACCATTTCCACCATCTCCCACAGAGTCACTTCTCTAAAGCTCATCATCTCTGGCAATCATCATGAACTGAGTGAGTTTTTTGTTTTTCATTCTAATAACCCTCAACTGATATTAGGATTTCCTTGGCTCAGACGACATAACCCGCAGGTCGATTGGAAGCACCAGAGAATCATTGCCTGGAGTCAGGATTGCTCTGCTAACTGTCTCAGGTCGGCGATTTCCCCTTCTCCTCCGTCTTGTTATGAGGAGGAGGAGGTTGATTTAACCTTAATTCCCTCCGCTTATCATGATCTGGCCCCGGTTTTCAGCAAATCCAGGGCTCAATCTCTACCTCCACACCGACCGTATGATTGCTCAATAAATTTGCTTCCTGGTGCTCCCTTGCCTTCTTGTCGTTTGTATAATTTATCTGGTCCTGAGAAACAAACCATGAGGGAGTATATTGACGCATCATTATCCTCCGGCCTTATCCGCGCTTCTACCTCTCCAGTGGGAGCAGGCTTCTTCTTCGTCGCCAAGAAAGACAAATCTTTGAGACCCTGTATAGATTACAGAGAACTAAATCAAATAACTGTAAAGAACAAATACCCTCTACCTCTCATTGAATCCATCTACGGGCAGCTACAGGAAGCTGTAATTTTCACCAAGTTGGACCTTAGAAATGCGTATCATCTGGTTCGTATTAAGGAGGGGGATGAATGGAAAACGGCCTTCAGAACGCCTTTCGGTCATTTTGAATATTTGGTAATGCCCTTTGGACTAACTAATGCTCCCGCCGTGTTCCAGGCACTCGTCAATGATGTGCTAAGGGATTTTTTGAATCAATTTGTCTTTGTTTACCTAGATGACATTCTCATTTATTCCAAGGACCAACACCAACATACTCAGCACGTTCGGGCTGTCCTTCAGCGTCTGTTGGAGAATCAACTGTTCGTCAAGGCGGAGAAGTGTGAGTTCAGTGTGCCCTCTGTGACCTTCCTGGGATTTGTGTTTAAGAGTGGTCAGGTTTGGACGGACTCTGCGAAGGTCAAAGCGGTTGTGGAATGGCCGACCCCCACTAACCGTAAACAACTCCAACGCTTCCTGGGCTTCGCCAACTTCTACCGCCGCTTCATCAGGAATTACAGTCAAGTTGCTAGTCCTTTAACCAGACTCACCTCTTCTCTCCGTGTTTTTTCTTGGACCAGGGATGCGGAGGTGGCCTTCCTGAGGCTCAAGGCGCTTTTCTCCTCTGCTCCCATCCTGACTCACCCCGACACCAAGTTGCAGTTCCTTGTCGAAGTAGACGCCTCGGACTCTGGAGTGGGTGCTGTTCTGTCGCAACGATCCCCTACCGACAACAAGGTCCACCCTTGTGCATTCTTCTCACGTCGATTGTCTCCTGCTGAGGCCAACTATGATGTGGGCAATCGTGAGTTGCTGGCCATAAAATTGGTGCTCGAAGAATGGAGGCATTGGTTGGAGGGGGCGGCGTTGCCTTTCATCGTTCTCACTGACCATAAAAACCTCTCTTACCTTCGGAGTGCCAAGAGACTGAACTCTAGACAGGCCAGGTGGTCCCTGTTTTTCACCAGATTTAATTTTTCCATCTCTTACCGGCCGGGGTCCAAGAACGTAAAGCCTGATGCCCTTTCCAGACAGTTTTCGTCCTCTGATTCCCCCGAAGCTGCCGAGCCCGTCCTTCCTGGCTCCTGCGTGGTGGGCGCCACATCCTGGGGGATCGAGAGGGACATCCTTCGGGCTCAACTGTCTGAACCCGACCCTGGTAATGGCCCACCTGACCGCTTGTTTGTCCCCAAGTCTGTGGTCAGCCAGGTTCTTCAATGGGCTCATTCCTCTAAATTTTCTTGTCACCCCGGCGTCAACCGCATGATCTCCTTTACTAAGAGACACTTCTGGTGGCCTACCTTGCGCCGGGACATCAAGCGTTTTGTGTCAGCCTGCACTGTCTGCGCTCAGAACAAGAGCACTCATCAATCCCCTACGGGATTACTCCAACCCCTTCCTATTCCTGGTCGTCCCTGGTCCCACATCGCATTGGATTTTGTGACGGGTTTACCCCCATCTGAAGGGAACACGGTCATTCTCACCATCATCGACCGGTTCTCTAAGGCTGCACATTTTGTTCCTTTGCCAAAACTTCCCTCTGCATTGGAGACTGCTCAACTCTTGGTCATCCATGTCTTGAGGCTTCACGGCATACCTTTGGACATTGTCTCGGATCGTGGTCCTCAATTTGTGTCCCGGGTCTGGAAGGCTTTCTGGAACGCCCTCGGCGCCTCGGTGAGTTTGTCCTCGGGATATCACCCCCAGTCCAATGGTCAATCTGAACGTTGCAACCAAGAACTTGAGTCTGCCATTCGTTGTGTCATTGAAAACAACCCGGTTTCTTGGTCTTCCCTTCTTCCATGGGTCGAGTACTCCCACAATACCCACACATCCTCTGCTACCGGCCTCTCTCCTTTTGAGGCTTCCCTGGGTTACCTGCCCCCGCTGTTTCCCCGTGAGGAGGCTGATGTATCGGTTCCTTCTGTCCAGCACCACTTACGACGTTGCAGACGGATTTGGAGGCAGACCAAGGAGGCTCTTCTACGGACTCGTGACCGTTCCAAACGGGGGGCTGATCGCCGTCGTATTCCTGCTCCTCCGTACTCTGTAGGACAGCAGGTTTGGCTCTCCACTCAGCACATTTCCCTCAAGGATTCCTCTAGGAAGCTGGGACCCCGATTCATCGGACCCTTCCCCATTACCAAGATTGTCAACCCCACTGCTGTCCGGTTACAACTCCCTCGCTCCATGCGAATTCACCCTACCTTCCATGTGTCCCAGGTCAAGCCCCTTGTGGTGGACCCTCTGAACCCCTCCACCCTGGGTCGTCCGCCCCCCCGCATCGTTGACGACCAGACAGTGTTCTCTGTTCGCCGGCTCTTGGATGTTCGCCGACGTGGTCGCGGACTTCAATTTTTGGTGGATTGGGAGGGTTACGGCCCGGAGGAGCGCTCATGCGTGCCCAGATCCTTCATCCTGGATCCTGCCCTTATTTCGGACTTTTATTTGAGACACCCTGACAAGTGTCGTGGGTCGCCTAGAGGCGATATTTGAGGGGGGGGGTACTATTGGGGTTGTGTGTGTGTGTGTGTGTGGGTGTGGGAGAACTCACC
>NW_023622851.1:0-4563 GCF_014905685.2 Nematolebias whitei | reverse complement strand
GGTGAGTTCTCCCACACCCACACTCACACACACACACAACCCCAATAGTACCCCCCCCCTCAAATATCGCCTCTAGGCGACCCACGACACTTGTCAGGGTGTCTCAAATAAAAGTTCGAAATAAGGGCAGGATCCAGGATGAAGGATCTGGGCACCCATGAGCACTCCTCCGGGCCGTAACCCTCCCAATCCACCAAAAATTGAAGTCCGCGACCACGTCGGCGAACATCCAAGAGCCGGCGAACAGAGAACACTGTCTGGTCGTCAACGATGCGGGGGGGCGGACGACCCAGGGTGGAGGGGTTCAGAGGGTCCACCACAAGGGGCTTGACCTGGGACACATGGAAGGTAGGGTGAATTCGCATGGAGCGAGGGAGTTGTAACCGGACAGCAGTGGGGTTGACAATCTTGGTAATGGGGAAGGGTCCGATGAATCGGGGTCCCAGCTTCCTAGAGGAATCCTTGAGGGAAATGTGCTGAGTGGAGAGCCAAACCTGCTGTCCTACAGAGTACGGAGGAGCAGGAATACGACGGCGATCAGCCCCCCGTTTGGAACGGTCACGAGTCCGTAGAAGAGCCTCCTTGGTCTGCCTCCAAATCCGTCTGCAACGTCGTAAGTGGTGCTGGACAGAAGGAACCGATACATCAGCCTCCTCACGGGGAAACAGCGGGGGCAGGTAACCCAGGGAAGCCTCAAAAGGAGAGAGGCCGGTAGCAGAGGATGTGTGGGTATTGTGGGAGTACTCGACCCATGGAAGAAGGGAAGACCAAGAAACCGGGTTGTTTTCAATGACACAACGAATGGCAGACTCAAGTTCTTGGTTGCAACGTTCAGATTGACCATTGGACTGGGGGTGATATCCCGAGGACAAACTCACCGAGGCGCCGAGGGCGTTCCAGAAGGCCTTCCAGACCCGGGACACAAATTGAGGACCACGATCCGAGACAATGTCCAAAGGTATGCCGTGAAGCCTCAAGACATGGATGACCAAGAGTTGAGCAGTCTCCAATGCAGAGGGAAGTTTTGGCAAAGGAACAAAATGTGCAGCCTTAGAGAACCGGTCGATGATGGTGAGAATGACCGTGTTCCCTTCAGATGGGGGTAAACCCGTCACAAAATCCAGTGCGATGTGGGACCAGGGACGACCAGGAATAGGAAGGGGTTGGAGTAATCCCGTAGGGGATTGATGAGTGCTCTTGTTCTGAGCGCAGACAGTGCAGGCTGACACAAAACGCTTGATGTCCCGGCGCAAGGTAGGCCACCAGAAGTGTCTCTTAGTAAAGGAGATCATGCGGTTGACGCCGGGGTGACAAGAAAATTTAGAGGAATGAGCCCATTGAAGAACCTGGCTGACCACAGACTTGGGGACAAACAAGCGGTCAGGTGGGCCATTACCAGGGTCGGGTTCAGACAGTTGAGCCCGAAGGATGTCCCTCTCGATCCCCCAGGATGTGGCACCCACCACGCAGGAGCCAGGAAGGACGGGCTCGGCAGCTTCGGGGGAATCAGAGGACGAAAACTGTCTGGAAAGGGCATCAGGCTTTACGTTCTTGGACCCCGGCCGGTAAGAGATGGAAAAATTAAATCTGGTGAAAAACAGGGACCACCTGGCCTGTCTAGAGTTCAGTCTCTTGGCACTCCGAAGGTAAGAGAGGTTTTTATGGTCAGTGAGAACGATGAAAGACAACGCCGCCCCCTCCAACCAATGCCTCCATTCTTCGAGCGCCAATTTTATGGCCAGCAACTCACGATTGCCCACATCATAGTTGGCCTCAGCAGGAGACAATCGACGTGAGAAGAATGCACAAGGGTGGACCTTGTTGTCGGTAGGGGATCGTTGCGACAGAACAGCACCCACTCCAGAGTCCGAGGCGTCTACTTCGACAAGGAACTGCAACTTGGTGTCGGGGTGAGTCAGGATGGGAGCAGAGGAGAAAAGCGCCTTGAGCCTCAGGAAGGCCACCTCCGCATCCCTGGTCCAAGAAAAAACACGGAGAGAAGAGGTGAGTCTGGTTAAAGGACTAGCAACTTGACTGTAATTCCTGATGAAGCGGCGGTAGAAGTTGGCGAAGCCCAGGAAGCGTTGGAGTTGTTTACGGTTAGTGGGGGTCAGCCATTCCACAACCGCTTTGACCTTCTCAGAGTCCGTCCAAACCTGACCACTCTTAAACACAAATCCCAGGAAGGTCACAGAGGGCACACTGAACTCACACTTCTCCGCCTTGACGAACAGTTGATTCTCCAACAGACGCTGAAGGACAGCCCGAACGTGCTGAGTATGTTGGTGTTGGTCCTTGGAATAAATGAGAATGTCATCTAGGTAAACAAAGACAAATTGATTCAAAAAATCCCTTAGCACATCATTGACGAGTGCTTGGAACACGGCGGGAGCATTAGTTAGTCCAAAAGGCATTACCAAATATTCAAAATGACCGAAAGGCGTTCTGAAGGCCGTTTTCCATTCATCCCCCTCCTTAATACGAACCAGATGATACGCATTTCTAAGGTCCAACTTGGTGAAAATTACAGCTTCCTGTAGCTGCCCGTAGATGGATTCAATGAGAGGTAGAGGGTATTTGTTCTTTACAGTTATTTGATTTAGTTCTCTGTAATCTATACAAGGTCTCAAAGATTTGTCTTTCTTGGCGACGAAGAAGAAGCCTGCTCCCACTGGAGAGGTAGAAGCGCGGATAAGGCCGGAGGATAATGATGCGTCAATATACTCCCTCATGGTTTGTTTCTCAGGACCAGATAAATTATACAAACGACAAGAAGGCAAGGGAGCACCAGGAAGCAAATTTATTGA
Source organism: Nematolebias whitei (assembly GCF_014905685.2). NCBI lineage: Eukaryota > Metazoa > Chordata > Actinopteri > Cyprinodontiformes > Rivulidae > Nematolebias > Nematolebias whitei. Next base: position 1,756 of record NW_023622851.1, on the reverse strand, counting down.
GCAATCATACGGTCGGTGTGGAGGTAGAGATTGAGCCCTGGATTTGCTGAAAACCGGGGCCAGATCATGATAAGCGGAGGGAATTAAGGTTAAATCAACCTCCTCCTCCTCATAACAAGACGGAGGAGAAGGGGAAATCGCCGACCTGAGACAGTTAGCAGAGCAATCCTGACTCCAGGCAATGATTCTCTGGTGCTTCCAATCGACCTGCGGGTTATGTCGTCTGAGCCAAGGAAATCCTAATATCAGTTGAGGGTTATTAGAATGAAAAACAAAAAACTCACTCAGTTCATGATGATTGCCAGAGATGATGAGCTTTAGAGAAGTGACTCTGTGGGAGATGGTGGAAATGGTCTGACCAGTGAGTGTCGTCATAGAGAGGGGTTGATCCAATCTGTCCAAAGGAATTGACAGTCTCTCCACCAAGCTGTCACTGATAAGGTTTTGTTCTGCTCCAGAGTCAACAAGCGCCTGCACAGAGAAATTTGAATTGTTATGACAAATGGAAGAAGGGAGAGTCAGACGGTTTTCAGGAGAAATGTCAGAAGCGCCCACCCGAATCTCCTGTCTTATGGGTGGGGCCGACCTTTTAAACGCAGGGGGCAAGAGGCGATGAAATGTCCCTTCTTACCACAGTATAGGCATTCTTTTGCAGAAAAGCGACGCTGTCTCTCCTCAGGAGTGAGACGGGTGCGCCCAACAATCATTGGTTCCACAGGGTCAATTTCAGTATTTGGAATATTTGGACGGCAGCGGCTTGTCAGATCCGGAAGTGGAATTCCGGAAACGGAGGAACTCTGGGAGTTGTAGTCCAAACTGCCCCGACACTCTCTGAAGCGATCGTCAATGCGAATTGACAGGTCGATCAAATCGTTCAGGTTGTCGGGATGATTTACGAGGGCTAGTTGATTTTTAATGTGATCATTGAGGGCACTCACAAACACTCCCCGAAGAGCGAGGTCCTCCCATCCGGCCTCTCGGGCCGTGATCCGGAAGTGAAGTGCGAAGTCCGCCGCAGATTGGTTCCCCTGGCGTAGCGCCATTAGCCTTTTGGAAGCGGTCTCTTGGTGCAGGGGACGCTCAAAAACCCTCTGGAAATCATTAAAAAAAACAGAAAAGGCACAGTCATTTACTGAGACGGAGCTGAAGTATGCGTTCGCCCACCTCAACGCCTCCCCTTGAAGAGAGGAAACTATGTGGGAAATACGGGACGAGTCGGAAAAAAAGGTTCGTGGAGCTCTGCTAAAGGCTAAATTACACTGTAACATAAACCCTCCAAACTCCTCGGCCTTACCAGAAAATAGTACACTGGGTTTTATCTCGGGCTCACGGATAGTGTGTTGATTTGAAGATCCAGAAGGTTGTGAGGAGAGGTTGGAGTTAAATGTCTCGGTGTGGGAAGATGAAGATACCTTCTTACCTAGCTCGTGGACCATACTACCCAGTTCGGTTAAATTCTCGGAGAGTTTCTGTTGTTGTTTTACAATCTGTTGAAACATATTTTCAGTAGTGGTTATTCGGTGTTCTTGGGAAGCTAGTAGCTCTTGTAGCTGATCCTTCTCGGCCTTGTCGTGAGTACTCATGTTATGGCTGAATCATTCTGTTACGGTTTAACAAAATGGTACTCAAATTCAGACAAGGCTGAGAGGGATGACAGACACAGATAATAGTTTAAGTGATTTTATTTACAGTGCAGGAAAAGGGGGTTTGGGGTTCCTGGAAGGCAAAGTGCAGAGTATTAGCAGGGAGGCTTTGA
>NW_023622850.1:0-4563 GCF_014905685.2 Nematolebias whitei | reverse complement strand
ATCAGCGGCCATCAGCAAGGCAGGCTGCAGGCAGTGGGATCCTTACAGTACCCCCCCCTCAAGAATCGCCACCTGGCGACCTGAGGCGCTTCTCGGGGTGGTCTCTGTAAAACCTAGAAATCAAACTGGGGTCAAGGATAAAGGACCTGGGGATCCATGACCTCTCCTCAGGACCGTACCCCTCCCAATCGACCAGGTACTGGAAACCCCTGCCCCTGCGCCTCACGTCCAAGATGGAACGAACGGAGAACGCAGGGTGGTTGTCGATCAGGCGAGGCGGCGGAGGGAGGTCAGATGGAGGACACAGGGGACTGAGGGAAACAGGTTTCACCTGGGAGACGTGGAACGTGGGATGGATGCGCATGGCCCTGGGGAGCTGGAGGCGGACCGCAGAGGGATTGATGATGCGAGTGATGGGAAAGGGGCCAATGAAACGGGGAGCTAGTTTGCGAGGTGTGTCCCTCAGCTTAATGTCCTTGGTGGACAACCAAACTTGCTGGCCGACTTGGTAGGCGGGCGTCTCTGAACGGTGGCGGTCAGCAAACCGTTTTGCCTGGGCTGCGGTCCTAAGGAGGGCTGCTTTGGCCTGGCGCCAGATACGACGGCAGCGCCTGAAGTGATGCTGGACGGATGGGACCGAACAGTCAGTCTCTGAATCAGGGAACAAAGGAGGATGGTAGCCTAGGGAGGCTTCAAAGGGGGACATGCCGGTGGCAGAGGAGCGGAGGGAGTTATGAGCATACTCCACCCAAACCAAGTGCTGGCTCCAGGACGAGGGATTAGACTCGACCAGGCAACGCAGTGTGGACTCCAGCTCCTGATTGCAGCGCTCGGCTTGTCCGTTAGCCTGGGGATGGTAACCAGAGGTGAGGCTAACGGACGCCCCGAGCGACTTACAAAAGGAGTGCCAGACCTGGGAGATGAACTGCGGGCCTCGGTCAGAGACAATGTCCGACGGAATCCCATGGAGCCGAAACACATGGAGGGTGAGTAGCTGGGCAGTCTCGAGGGCAGAGGGGAGCTTAGGGAGGGGAACAAAATGGGCGGCCTTCGAAAAGCGGTCAACAACCGTGAGGATGGTGGTGTTGCCGTCAGATGGTGGAAGGCCGGTAACAAAATCGAGGGAAATGTGGGACCAAGGGCGACTAGGGGTCGGGAGGGGGAGCAGGGGGCCAGCCGGGGGTTGGGTGCCGGACTTGTTTCTGGCACAGACGGGGCAGGCAGAAACAAAGTCCTTAATGTCCGAGGTCATGGAGGGCCACCAGAAATGGGCCTTGGTAAGAGAGAGCATACGGTTGATTCCAGGGTGGCAAGAAAGCTTATTTGTGTGAAGCCATTGGAGAACCTGGGACCGCACGCTGGATGGAACGAAGAGGGTGCCGGGGGGACCACCACCAGGGTCTGGTTCGGAGAGGAGAGCCTGTTGGATGGTGGCGGTGATGGGCCAAGAAAGGGAGCCCACGATGCAGGACGAGGGGATAATAGGGTCTGAAGGCTCGGACGAGTCAGGTGGGGCAAACTGTCTGGACAGGGCGTCCGGCTTAATGTTTTTAGAGCCCGGACGGAAAGTCAAAACAAAATTAAAACGATGAAAGAAAAGCGACCAACGGGCCTGACGGGGGGTCAGACGCTTGGCGTTACGCAGATAGATCAGATTTTTATGGTCGGTCCAAATCAAAAAAGGGTGTCTCAGTGCCTTCCAGCCAGTGCCGCCATTCCTCGAGGGCGAGTTTGACCGCCAAAAGCTCGCGGTTACCCACATCATAGTTTCGCGCGGCCTGGGAGAGACGGCGAGAGAAAAAGGCGCAGGGATGGACCTTGTTGTCCAGAGGAGACCGTTGGGAGAGGACCGCCCCAACCCCAGTGTCAGAGGCGTCCACTTCTAAAATAAACTGGTGCGCGGGGTCAGGATGGCAAAGGATGGGTGCCGAGGAAAAGAGGGACTTGAGCTTAGAGAAGGCGGCGTCAGCCTCCGGGGTCCAATGAAAGGCACGGGTGGTCGAAGTGAGCTGAGACAGGGGGGCGGCGACACGACTGTAATCTTTAATAAACCGCCTATAAAAATTTGCGAACCCCAGGAAACGTTGTAACTGCTTCCTGGATTCGGGAACTGGCCAATCGACTACTGCCCTGGTTTTTTCAGGGTTGGTTCGGCAACGACCACCCTCAAAAATAAAGCCGAGAAAAGAAACAGTGGAGGTGTTAAACTCGCACTTTTCAGCTTTAACGAATAATTGGTTCTCCAGTAGCCGCTGAAGAACCAAACGAACGTGGGCCGTGTGTTGAGCAGGATCACGAGAATAAATAAGAATGTCATCCAAATAAACGAACACAAAATTACCAATAAAATCGCGCAGGACGTCATTAACGAGCGCCTGAAAAATCGCGGGGGCATTGGTTAACCCGAAGGGCATGACTAAATACTCGAAGTGGCCCAGAGGAGTGCGAAAAGCGGTCTTCCACTCGTCGCCCTCTTTAATACGGACGAGGTGGTACGCGTTTCGCAAATCAAGTTTTGAAAAGCAGGAGGCAGACTGCAGCTGCTCCTGAAGTGAGTCAATAAGGGGAAGAGGGTATTTATTTTTAATTGTTATGTTATTTAACCCACGATAGTCTATACATGGCCGGAGTGATTTATCTTTTTTAGAAACAAAGAAAAAACCCGCTCCCACAGGGGAGGTCGAGGGTCTGATAATGCCTGAGGCAAGAGATTCATTTATATAACTAGTCATAGACTCCCTCTCAGGACCAGAAAGGTTGTAGAGTCTGCTTGACGGCAAGGGGGCGCCAGGTAACAAGTCAATCGCGCAGTCGTAGGGGCGATGAGGAGGAAGTGACAAAGCGCGTTGTTTACTAAAGACAGCCGCCAGGTCGCGGTATTCGGCAGGAACCGAGGAAAGATCGATCTCCTCTAACGGAGGCGTGTCACGAGGGGACGCTTTAACAGCTGAGCGTAAACAATTGCTGAGGCACTTGTCGCTCCATTTATCTATACAACCGCGCTCCCAGTTGATAACTGGGTTATGATTACGAAGCCAAGGGAAACCAAGAATTACTTGAGGAGTCTGAGAACTAAAAACGAAGAAATCAGTCATCTCGTGATGATTTCCTGACATAACAACATGTAACTCGGTGGTCTTTAAAGTAATGCGGGCCAGCGTGTCCCCGGTTAAGCCGGCGACAGAAATTGACGGTATTTCGCGAGTCGGAAGGGAATATTTTTTAACTAAATCAGAGCTGATTAAATTCTGTCCAGCGCCTGAATCAATAAGAGCGGAAAAAGAAAAACGACGGTTTTGTGTTTGGATGACCATAGGAAGTAACAGTTTAAATGGGGAGGTTAACGCAGACGTTCCCACCAGTAACTCCCGCTTTACTGGTGGAAGTTCTCGTTTCCCCGAAACGGACAGTGGGGCAGAAAGTGACCGGAGTTTCCACAATAAATGCAAAGATGGGCAGACATACGCCGCTGTCTCTCTGCAGGAGTCAGCCGTGCGCGCCCCACCTGCATAGGCTCGGGGGAGCGATCCCGTGAAGGGAAAGAAGGTGATTGGCTGTGACCAGGAATCAAGGAAGACTGGGAGTTGTAGTTCACAGGGGGCTGATTCGAAGAAAAGGACTCGTAGCGAGGGGTCGTGAACCCGGAAGTGGGGGAATTGTGGGAAACGTAGTGTCGCGGTGCAGGCTTGGGCTCACCTGGAGGAGTCGAAAACCCGGAAGTCGAGGGTCGATGGGAACTGTAGTTTGTTTCTCTTCGCCTCTCTCGGAAGCGGTCGTCGATCGAGATGGCAAGGTCTATCAGCTTGTCGAAAGTCTCGGGCTCATCTCGCGTGGCCAGCTGATCTTTGAGGAAATCAGAGAGAGCGTTAAGGAAAATACCTTGGAGGGCGGGCTCGTCCCATCCTGTTTGGGCAGCGAGGATCCGGAACTCCAGAGCGAACTCCGATGCATTACGACGGCCTTGTCGTAAGTTCAATAATCGTTTGGCGGCATTTGAAGCCTGCAGGGGACGGTCAAAAATCCTGCGAAACTCCCGAAGAAAGAGGGCATAGGAAGCAGGGGGGTTATCATGACTCAAGAGGAACGAGTGAGCCCACCGGAGAGCGTTACCTTTGAGCTGGCTTACAAAGAAGGAAATCTTGGCTGTGTCCGACGAGAACTGGGAGGGAGCCCCCTCGAAGGCGAGTCGACACTGGAGCAGGAAGCCGCCACATTGGTCAGGGTCTCCGGTAAAAAACTCAGAAGGTTTAACAAAAATTTGTTGAACAGGAGGAGTGGGACCAAGAGCCACGGGGGCTGGCGGAACGACGGGAGCTGGGGAGGCAGAAGCTTGCAGCTGACGTTTAATGGAATAAATCATACCTCCGAGCTCCTGAAGGTTGGACTGGACCGTGGTCTGGTGAGTCAGCACCTGATGAATTACTTTGTCCATCCTGTCGATCCGCTCCTCCGCGGGAACGGGGGAGGTCTGCTCGCTCTTGGTCTCATTCTGGGTCTGTTGTGGCTGGAGCATTTCTGTTAAGAGTGCGCGGGGAACCCAGATGATATGAGACCCAGAACGAG
>NW_023622849.1:0-4564 GCF_014905685.2 Nematolebias whitei | reverse complement strand
TGTCCCCCGGGGTATATATACTAAACAAACAGGCCCACTTGTTACATCCTTTCTCTTTTTTTTTTTTTCTTTTTTTTTTTTTTTTTTTCCTTTATACACAAAAATAAATATATTCTACTCCGTGCATTCAGCTTTAACATAGATCCTTCAAAAGAACGTATATATATCCTTATATTGACTAAACTACAAAAACATAATTAATTATATATTCTCCTAGGTATTTAACCTTAAGTGCTTACCCTGTAAGATTATCTTTTGATAATACATTCTTTGCAAGACATATGCAGTGATCTTTCTACACAGTGCAACAAAAAACCCATAACCAAACTTAGAATGTGGCTAAACATGTTATGTGAGACTGTTACGTAGTATAGTCCTTCAAATAGGCCGGTTTCTTAACCAGACGACCAGACCTTGTAGTAACAGTGTTTTGACCATCACCCAGATGACCACGTTCATCAGCTACCACAGTTTGTGTGTTTGTTTCTGATTGTTCTGATGTGGCGGTTGGGCAATAGTTGTGCCTGAGATGGCGACGATTCCTTCTTAGGACACCACCTGTCTCCTGCTCCACCTCATAAGATCTGGGACTCACTGGTCTAATCACTTTGGCTGCTTTCCAGGTTTTACCAGGCTCAAATGGTTGGACTCGAACGCTGTCCCCAGTTCTGAAACAGTCTAAATCCTTTGCTGTGCGGTTGTAGTATTTCTCCTGTCTTTGTCGGTTGTTAATAAGCCCTTGTCTGTTGTCTGACACCTTAGGCTCTAAAAGTGTCTCTTTCGTAGGTAGAAGTGTCTGGGTCCTCCTGCTGAGAAGTCTCTGTGCTGGACTTGAAGCGAGACCTTGGCTCGGTGTGTTGCGATGGTCCAATAGAGCCAAGTATGGATCCTGTCCCGCTGTTGCTGCTTTCTGCATGAGACGTTTTGCAGTTTTGACAGCTGATTCTGCTTTTCCATTGCTTTGTGGGTATCCAGGTGAAGATGTTATATGTTTGAATTCCCACTTTTTGCTGAACTTGTTAAACTCTTGTGACGAATATTGAGGTCCGTTATCTGAGATGAGCACTTCTGGAATACCCTGACGAGCGAAGTGCGCTTTCAGTTTGTGGATCACTGTGGTACTTTTGGTGTTCGGCAGATAATCAATTTCCCAAAAATTTGAGTAATAGTCCACAGTAATCAGATAGTCCTTATTGTGCCATGAAAACAGATCAGTGCCTACCTTAGTCCAAGGCCTGTAGACAAGGTCATGTGGATGTAAAGTCTCTTTTTGTTGCTTCGGGTCCACTGACCTGCAGATGTCACATTTGGAGATAAAGTTCTTTATTTGCTCGTTCATACCTGGCCAGTACACACACTCCCGTGCTCGTCTGAGGCAGCTCTCCACTCCCAGGTGTGATGAGTGTATACGGTTGGTCAGGTCAGCTCTTAATGCATCAGGAATTACTGCTCTTTCTCCTTTGAACACTATGCCGTCCTGAAAACTCAGCTCCTCCTGAAATGCAAAATAGTGTTGAATGTGCAGCTCCACATCTTTTTTGTGCTTTGGCCATCCTGTCAGGATCAACTTAATCACATCCTGCAACTTTGAGTCCTCTGTTGTTGCATAACGGATGGCTGTCAGTCTTTCTGCAGAGATGGGCAAGTAGGAAACCATGTTAACAGTTTCTATCTCTGACTCTGTGACCCCCTGATTGCTATCAGGTAAATAAGCTCTGCTTAACGTGTCCGCTAGAAGCATGTCTCGTCCAGGCACATAGATCACATTAATATCATATTTCTGCAGCCTGAGCAACATTCTCTGCAATCTCTTTGGTGCACTAAGCAGTGGTTTTCTCACAATATTCTCCAGTGGCTTATGGTCACTCTGCACAGTCACTTTTCTACCATAAGTATACTGGTGGAACTTTTCTGTCCCGAACACAATGGCCAAATATTCTTTTTCTATTTGGGCATAACCCCTTTCTGTAGGAGTCAGCGCTCTGCTTGCAAATGCCACAGGTTTCCCTTTCTGTGTCAATGCTGCTCCTAGTCCTGTCTCTGAAGCATCACATTGCAGGGTTAGTTCCTCATTTTGGTCATAGTACTTGAGTAGTGGTGCATTTGTTATTTTATCTTTCAGTCTTTCAAAAGCTGTCTCGTGCACCTCAGTCCACTCCCACATGTTGTTTTTGTGTGTTAGTTGTCTCAAAACTTCACAGTCTTCAGAAAGATGGTCACAAAACTTTGAAAGATAATTCAACATACCTACAAGTCTCTGCACACCCTTAACATCTGTAGGCCTCGGCAGCTCCCGGACTGCACGCACCTTCTCTGGGTCAATGCGAAGACCTTCTGAAGTTAATAAGTGTCCAATATAAGGTACAGACTCTCTCCTAAGCTTAAACTTGTCTGCATTAAGTTTAATGTCTTTTTGTCTGCACCTCCTTAGAAAACATCTTAAGTTTTTGTCATGATTCTCATCAGCCTCCTCCTTTGTGTCTCCCTCACCCGTAATCAATATATCATCTGCAATGACATGCACCCCTGTTAAGCCCTCTAGTGCTTGCATAAGCTTCCTTTGGAAAACTTCCGGAGCTGGGCTTATACCCATCGGCATCCTAAGCCAACGGTATCGCCCGAATGGGGTTGAAAACGTGGTGAGGTGACTGGACCTCTCATCCAATTTAACATGCCAGAATCCATGTTTCACATCACACACAGTGAATACCTTGGATTTTGAAAGTTCCGGTAGGACATCATCTATGGTGGGGAGAGGAAAATGGCTTCTTTTTAGTGCTTTATTTAATGGTTTGGGGTCTATACAGATCCTAGGCTTCCCATTTGGTTTTGTCACTGACACCATGCTGCTTATCCAGTCAGTGCTGCGCTCCACAGGTGCTATGATTTCTTTGCTTTCCAGATCCTTAAGTTCCTCTCTGATTGGAGTCATCATAGCAACAGGCACTCTGCGTTTGGGCAGTTTTACTGGTGGTACACTTTTATCTATTTCAATGCTGTACTCGCCTTCTAGGCAGCCAACCCCTGTGAAAACATCTTCAAATTCAGTCTTTATTTTGTCCATGTTTATCAGCTTCTCACTGTTTTCTGGCATTTTCTCTGAACATTTTGTTTTCACTATACTGTCAATTGCTAGGATATTCTCGTACTGTATTTTTATCAGTTTCATGGCTTCGCTAGCCTTTCTGCCCAGCAATGGGATCCTGTCCTCCTGATCCACCACCTGAAACTCCAGTCTGTACAGTTTATTATTTCTTGGATTTCGAAGTTTCACTTTACATTTCCCAAGTGGTCGTATTTTACTTTTGTTGTACATGACAAGTACTTTCTCTGTGTTATCCAATTGTGTGTTTGAGTTTAACAGTTGTATTGGAATAACATTGCATGTAGCACCACAGTCTATCTGAAAGTTGACAAGTTTTTTCCTCATTAACATACCTGCAAAGAGATGTTGACTTTTGCAATGTGTTTTCTTCACTTGATTTATTGTCTCTTGGCTTTCTCTGACATCTGTTATTGTCAAAATGTCCTCACATGACTCACTTGACTCTGAAATTGTGTGTACAGGTCTGCGTGCCTTGTTTCCCCCCTGCTTGGATTTGCATTTTGCAGCAAAGTGGTTCTCCGTTCCACATTTCTTGCACTTCTTTCCATATGCTGGACATTTGTGTTTATTTTTCTCATGTGTGTTGCCACAAAATTTACAGTTAATCTCATCCTGTTTGTCTCTCCTCATACTCTTTTTCATTGTATGTATTTCCTCCACCACTTTTCCTTGTATGGTTTTGCTGTTCTCTTTTGACAGTTCAGTAGCTCTGCACATTTGCATACATTTGTCTAAAGTTAAGTTTTCTTCTCTTAACAGTCTTTCCCTCATTGCAGAGCTGTTTGTCCCACAAACAATTCGGTCCCTTATTAGCGAATCCTTAATGTCGCCGAAATTGCAGGTGTTGGACAATACTCTTAAATCCGTAACATATCTGTCAATATTTTCCTCTTGTCCTTGGTCTCTGACAAAAAACTTGTAACGCTCGACAGTCTCATTCAGCTTCGGATTGCAATGATTATCAAACAGCGTCATCATTGAACTCACTGTTCTCCTCGCAGATGTAGCACCGCTCATCAGCGTTGTCAAAAGCTCTCGCCCCCTCTCTCCGAGAAGGTAGGTGAACAACTTCACTTTAGTTGTTTCCTCCGCATCCGGAATAGTGAGGTCTGTATACAGCGTAAACTCCTCCTTCCAACTTTTCCAGGTCTGCGCCAAGTTGGCTGAATCCAAACAAAGTGTCGGCGGTGGCTTGAGACCCTCCATCGCGCTCTTGTCTGCTCTGCCTTCGTCTTCTTTTTTAACGGCCAGCCTCCTTTCTCCCGGGCTAGGCTAACGACAACGAAGCTAGCGTCACTTCCAACTCTTCGTGGCTCGGCTCAAACTTCCTTCGGCTTTTTCACGACCGCTGCCTCCAGTCTCTTCGGAGGCGTGGGTTCGAATCCCACCGCTGCCACCATGTTTCATTCCGTTCTGCCCTCCGTGGACTATACAGAATGGACGGTTAAAGCAGTATGT
>NW_023622848.1:0-4564 GCF_014905685.2 Nematolebias whitei | reverse complement strand
TTCACAATTTTGTTCATTTCTTCAACTGCTCCTGGATTTAGAGGATACTGTCTTACGGGTGGGTGTACTCCTCCTTCGATTATATGTACAAACTTTGGGCCTAGGTCTCCACAGTCATTTTTAAATCTGGCTATTGAGGCTTTCTCTAATATTTGTTTTAACTTCTCTTTCCCAGCCGGGGAGAAGTCACTCTCATCTATTTTTTGTTTTGTCACTTCAGGGATATTTACAGGTTTATACCAGTCCTTGGACTCACCTTGTTTGTGTGTGAACCCTATTTTTACTAGCCTAGATTTTAACTTCTCTAACCTTCTGTTTAAGGCTCTTCGGTTCTTTTTTGGTTTCTTTAGTTCTTTTAGATCGGTAATTGTCATAAGGTTATACGGCCCTTTTATCCACACAATTCCTTGCCATAACCCATACGGCATTGTTTCAATTTTTCCGTTCGCTAACTGAACTGTTAGGTGTCCTACTGTTTTTAGGTTTTTGCGGGTCATAGACACCTCAGCTCCGGAATCTATTAGGTAAGGTTCTCCCTCTACTTTAGTGTAGATTTCGTCCCCCTCCCAATAGGCATCTTCCAGAGTGACCCGCAACCTATCTGCCATTATTTAGCTGGCCCTCCACTCCCTTTCTCACGGGATTCATGGAGGGCTCTTTTTTCTTCTGGGGTCAGTTTTGCATATTCTTCTGGGGGTAGGTATTTACCTCCTTTCTGTGGTGTGGAGTTTGAAGCTGGAGCTGAAAATCGTCTTGGTTGTTGGTCCCTATATTGAGGTTCTGACTGCCTCGGTGGTCTTTCCCTGTACTGTGTCCCTTGCTGTCTCGGGATCTGTTCTCTGTATTGTGGCTGTTGGGGGGCCTTTTGTGTGGGCTTTGGTGGTTTTTGGCTTGGCCTGCTCTCACTTTTCTTCTTTTCTTCCCAGAACAGCTGCTCTAGGTCATACGATTTTACTGCCTGGTCTATCTGGGCGTCATTAGTTTCATGAGGCATTCTGGCAAAGGTGAGCTCTCCCCTTCTTCCCTTGGATACGATCCTTAAGGCTTTAACATACCTTTTAGGGGGAATTACTTGTTTAAGTTGATACCAAACTGGGGTGAGGCATTGGCCTTGATCCATGCGCATCCTCGCCCGCTGAATGTGAGAGTCTTCGTCGTCCATGTCTTCTAGGACTAGTTTCTCATACTGGCTTTGAGCTGATTCCCCTTTGCTCATTGGGTTCGTGGTGACATTACCTAGCCACAACTTTTTTGCTGCATCACACTCAGTGGAGCTAACTACCATGGGCCACACATCTTTGATGTATTCTTCGGTGGTCTCCTGGGATTGTTTTTCTCTCACTAAGGTTTTCAGCTTTTTGTACTCACGATAACTGTCAGTTTCTGGGCCTGGGGCTTGGTTTTGTCTAGCCTGCCTGGGTTCATGGGTTGATTCAGGCATTTGATACGGTGGGTTTGTCTCGGCCGGGTATGTATCATCTTCCTCATCGGCTGATATTTCATCTCGCAATTTCTTCTCTGTTTCTTGGTCATACTTGTAGGCCGTCTTTTTCATTCTTCTCAGCATCACATCATGTACAATTCCTAAGTACGCGGTCCTAAACTTACTGGTTAGGGGTTTGTGGGCTGCTAAGGTGGGGTATGAGGGCATCATCAAAATGTTGGCCCACTCTCCCAAAGTAGCTTTAACAGTCAGTTCCACCGTTTCTTCTGACCTGTCTGCCCATACTGGTGGAATGTCATAGTGATTTTGGCCAGCTTCAGGGATGTAAGTTCGACGCCCATCACTCGCCTGCACCGGGCCCCAACTCAAGTCCCTGGCTAACCTTTCTGATACTCTATGTACGTCCAGTATTTCTACTCCCTTCTTTTGTCCTTTTCTTTGTCCTATTCTTAATGGCTTAACTGGACCGTCGTATTGGCCTGCTATTGATCCTAGACTGGCACTACCTTCGTCATCGGTTTCTTCCTGACTCGGGTCTTCGTTTGGTTCTCCCTGAGAGCTCTCGTCGTCATCCTCCTCACTCTCTATGTTTAAGGGTTGTATTTTTGTCACTGTCTCTCTCTTTGGCTGTCCTTCTCGTGAGTCTGCTCCGCTTCTGCGTCGTCTTGTGGTTGTACTTATCAGGTCATTTTCTGAGGGTGAGGTCAGGGACATTTTCGACCCCTGAGGACTGATCCCTAATGGGTCTTCACTTTTCTTGGCTCCCGGTGATGATCCCGGTGTCGATGATTTTCCTGTGTCTTCTTTCCCTAACTTTAGGGGTTCTCTAATTGGTCTTTCTTCTTGTTTTGTCACTGCAGCCACAACCCTGGATTTCCGATCTTCATCTAGATGAGTGGGGGTCACTATTATCATTTCTTTTAAGTGGGCTCCCGCTGGCATGTCTTTGGCCAGATACGTCATTGAATTGACCGCTATTCTCTCAGCCGTTTCCCACTGCAAATGATGGGACCGGAGCCCATCTATTCCTATCACTATGCGCCTGAAGCCGAACTCTATGGCTCGGAACACTCCTTTCTGCAGAGCTTCTAACATTTCCTTGAGATACCTGGTCTCATCGGTTGCTTCTTTATAGCTTCGAATTGGGATGTGTATTATCGCATAGTACGGAGCATCAGCTCCACTGGTCATTCTTGTTTTTGGCTCTTCACTATGTGGTCCACCGGTGAGTTGTTTTATTTCAACTTGGTACTCCCTACCGGCTACTTTCTTTAAAGCTTTTCTGTAGGTTGAGTTATGGATTTTGTACTTATGATTTGTAAACACCAGTAACGCATCTGCCTCTATAGACCATGGTGTCCCTATCACTTGGTATACTCGGGTACCATTTTGAAACTTCACACATTGTGTCTCTTTCGGGAGTGGTTCTAGGACCTGTTTGAGCCCTGCTGTTAGCCTAATTTTTTGTTTCTTTTGTGAATTCTCTTTTTCCCCTTCCTCTTGACTGTAATCTGACTCAGGTTCTGGTTTTAAGTGTTTTTCTTTAGCCTTCTTTTTCCCATAAGTTTTTGGGGTTTCTCCTGAGGGGTTCTGTTTAGGATTCTCTTGTTTAATCGGCTGGTTTTTTAGTGGTTCTGTCTGTCTCTGCTCTCGCATTCCTCGTAACCCCCTTTCTGCCCACCCGGTTTCAGTGGTTTCGAGCCTCCCCATCCTGTCCACTATGCTTTGGGCGAGCAGGTCTAAGTTCTTGTCAACCTGTTTAAGATAGTCTTTACACCCTGTGCTCTCATTACTTTCTTCAGGTTCGTTTTCTTTTTTGATCATACTTGCTAATAATCTCAGTTGCTCTGCTCTGGTTTCCTCGTCTGTATCAGAATGGTATTTGGGAGTTTCTCTGTACGCACTCAGGTTTGGAGTGGAGCTCACGAACGTGGGGGGGTGATGAGAGGCTGGAGGGTAAACTCCCTGCCTTAGCCTCGTGCCTCCTGGGTTTTCTCCTTCCCTTTTAATATTGAGGGGGGGTATATTCTGTAAACCCTCGTCCTCTGGTTCGCTTTGGTCTTCTTCATTTTCCGACGCTTCGGGGGTTTGTGCAATGGAGCTGTGCTCACTTTCAGGATCCATCTCTGATTTTTTCTCTTTTCTATACTCCCTCATTCTTGCCAATTCTTCTTCACATTCTTTATATTTTGCTGTTGCCCTACATAGAGGGTTTGTAATGTACCCGTCTAACCCTGTCACTTTGGATATCATCTTTACTATGGGGTCATACTCGATTGAGGGGCTAATTACTGTCACTATTGTCGTTTGTTTTTGTGTCTCTATCTGTTGCACCCACCATTGTAACCATGTTTTTACTTCTTTTTTTTGATTTTGCTTCGCCTGGGTCTTTTACCACCACTGTTTGGACTCCCTTCCGGGCTTTCGTACAGCAAAACCTTCCTTTTTCTCTTATAAATTTTTCCAGTCCGTCCTCCAGAACTTTTCCATCTAGCTGGGGATTACTTTCTCTTAGTATTTTCTTCACTGCTGGATTCCAGGTATGATACCCTTTTCCATATAGGATGACCTCCGCCTTGGTTATTCCTACTGGTTTTTCTCCTGTACTTTGTACCATTATCTTTTGGCCATCTGTCTTTCCTTCTACTGGCTTCTGTTCTTCTTGGCTCTCCTGAGCCAGCTCGGGTCTGTCTGGCTCTACACTCGTAGATGCCCCTCCTGAGGCCATCGTTATGTCTTTTCTTGTCGGGTCAAGTTTGTCGGTCCTCAAAGTCTCCAGACTTTATCCTAACGTTTTGGACTAGGACAGACTAGCTGCTTACCTACGATTCTGGATTATGGTCAGTAACCCTCGTAAGCCTTCTACCCCTCCTCGCTAGCCTCTAGTGATCTATTGGGGGTACTAACTGGGGGGTCTCCCAGTCACTGACAGCTCCTTACTCTCTAGAGCTGCTCTATCGACGCCTATCAGTCCTTTGTAGCGCGTCTTCACTTCTGGGACTGCTCTAGTCCCATCTGGGGTGCCATGTCTGCTTCCCGATGAGCAAAGGGTAACCACTGGAATTAGCGATAAGCACCTTTGCTTGCAGCCTCTCCTCCAAGGGGTCCGGGAGTTTACTT
>NW_023622847.1:0-4565 GCF_014905685.2 Nematolebias whitei | reverse complement strand
AACTGGCCAGGATTTTAATGCAGATATCTTTTCTGGGTCCGTTTCTACCCCCTTTTCAGACACAACATGGCCCAAATACCGCACACTGGTTTGGAAGAACTTACATTTTTCAGGGGACAATTTTAAACCAAACTCTTTTAGTCTGGTTAGTACTTGCATTAGCCTCCTCTCATGTTCCTCAAGAGAGGTGGAGAAGACAATAAGATCGTCAATGAACACAAGTACTTTATTAAGATGCAAGTCTCCCATACACTTCTCCATCAATCTTTGAAAGGTACTCGGGGCATTGGTTACCCCCTGCGGCATCCGATTCCACTCCCAAAAACCAAGAGGTGTGACAAATGCAGTTTTTGGCTTATCTTCCTCGTTCATCTCTATCTGGTAAAAGCCAGATTTCAAATCCAACACTGTAAACCATTTGGACCCAGTTAAGGCTGTAAAGGATTCTTCCAAGTTTGGAAGCGCATATGCATCCTTAACTGTTTGTAGGTTTAACTTTCTATAATCAATGCACAGCCTCACATCCCCATTCTGCTTACGGACAACCACAATTGGAGAAGAGAATGGTGATTCAGACTCTCTTATAACCCCTGATTCAAGCAGATCCTGCAGGTGTTTACGAACAGCTTCAAGATCCTGCGGATGGATAGGACGTGCTCGATGCTTGAATGGTGTCTCATCGTTGAGCTTAATGCGATGTTTCACTTTATTTGTACAGCCGAAGTCCATTTCATGATGAGAAAATACTTCAGGCATGTCGTTCAATCTTGTCGTTATGCGCTCCTTCCATTCTGGTGGAATAGGCGAATCACCAAAGTTGAAATCCAAACTAGTTTCCTTGTGAGGCTTTGTTGTAGAGGCAACCACTTGTTGTGATAAGATGGTAGATATTTCACAAATGTCAGCAATAACAGATAAGGGTAGGATCCAGGTGTCTTGCTCCGACTCATTTCTGATGACTACAGGAACTTTACATGGCATGTGGCGTTTAAGGGTGATCAAACAACGCTGCACACACAGTCCTCCAGGAAGAGCTGAAGACGGGTGTTCAATGATTGCCCACCTAACTCTAGACTGGGTGTCAATTTTAGCAGAACCTTCCAGGACCATTGTCTTCCCTGCTGGAATGAGGAATGGAGTTTGGCTCATTAGTCGCACAACCTCCGCACTTCCCATCTGGGTTTTCTTGTGACGCAGTTCTAGAAGTTTCATCACTGCTTTATAGCCATAAGCTTGGGGCTGAAAGGTAGAAAACTCACTGTCAATGTATTGAGCATACAAGATCTCCAATGTGTTCATTCCGATAAGCACAGGTGATGTACTCTCTGGACGAACATCTGGAACAACTAAAGCAAGTGTTGAAACCTCAAAATCTGTTCCTAAAAAGTCTTTAGGAAAGGTCAACATGAGTTCAACATAGCCCAGATAAGGCACAGATTGTCCTGCAGCCCCTTCCACTTCAAGCAGATTGTTCAGTGGCTTCACAGGTTGGTCAGAAAGGTTCTTGTTATAAAAAGAAACAGGAATGGTGGTCACCTGTGAACCTGTGTCCAGTAGACAGTTACAGTTGGATCCAGAAATGTTCAGGATGGCAGAACATTTTGAGCCAATGAGCCCTTTTGGTAATTGGTCTGGAACTTTATCTATGAACTGTTCTGCACACTGAGTGACTTTCTTTATATTCCTGGGTCAATTTTGATCCCTGGCACCCGTTAGTCCCTCAAAAGGCACCGGACTTAGTTTAAATGATTTTGACGAAAGGTTTGTTGCTTCTGGGCATGCTGCTTTTTCTTCTTGGCAACAAGAGTTGGATTGGGTTTGTTCTGGCACTGTGGTCTCACGTGACCATCTTCACCACATCTGAAACAGTAGCCTGGTTTGGGTTGAGATGGGGTTCTGCTGGATGATGATGCCAAAAGTTTCTCAGGTTTATCAGGGTGCTGCCTGAAAGTCTGAGTCTTATGATAAGAGGTGTTAGGCTGGTGAGCAGTCAGCAAGGCTAGCTGTTGCTGGACATCAGCTAGCTGTTGGACCAGTCTTTCCGTGGTGCTGGTCAGGGCAGCTAAGGTTCCCTTTTCTTCACCCTTACTATGGGCAAACTGAGAATGGGTCATAACTTTCTGCTTTGTAGACCCCAGGTGCTGTTTCATGCGCAGGGCTTTTGCTGCTTCCTGGTCTTCTTCTGTACGTAAAAGGAGCAACAGTTCAGCAAAGTTAGGTGGCTTTACTTTTTTTTGTTTCAATTGAAGCTCTGCAATTAAGTTGTCGTCCCAGCACCCACGACAGAACTGTTGTAATAATTGACGGTTAACGTCAGCCTCTGCCACACCCCCTCTCTTCATTGCAGAATTCAGCATAACTTGGAGCCGTTGAAGGTAGGCCGATGGCTTTTCTCCAACATTCTGGAAGGTATCCATAAACTTAGCAAACAGTTCATCACCATCCTGCACTGTCGCATATGCAGAATCAAGTGTCTCCAAGTACACAGTGGGCAGTGTGTCAGGACTTAGGTGCTTGACTATATCACCAGCTGGAGGCAAGAGACTGTCCACTATCCTTCTCGAACGCTGGACATCAGACACAGCCGGATCCTTCAATAACAATTCCACTCCAGACCTCCATGTTTCAAAGTCTGCTTCATGGTTTGGTCTGGGTACACGTCCTGAAAACATTCTGAGCCGCTGATGATGTGTAGAACTGTCTTCATTCTTTACAATGTGCTCCACGACATAGCGCTGGACTTCGGGTGGATGGAGATTTATGCTGGCAGCGGATTGTCTTGGTGCTGGTTGTGAAGTGGAACTAGGTAGTTGCCGTGGTTCACTGCCTGAAATTGGGACTACGGTTGGCGGAACTGACCAACTTGTGACTGATGGTAGGACAGGTGATGGGTTGCTCGTTGATGGTACTGGTGGGGTCAGCACAGCCTCACTATCAGTGGGTTGCTCTTTCACCGGAACAGCAGGTTTGAGTGCAGCAATAGAAAGACCAATCTGAGTCATCATTGCTGTCAATACTTCACCATAATCCAAACCAGTCAGTTTAGCTAAGTTCTGCAAATCAGATAGGCATGTCATGGTTCTGCTTTGCACAATATGTGTGGTGCAGACAGTAGGTAAATCAGAAATACAAAAAGAACCAGTATGACCTTCAAATTCCAAAGTGTACGGTAACTCAGGCCGCAACATTTCTAAAGCGGCACCAGAACAAAATTCGACCACAAGTGACTCATGAAATTCAGAGTCAGGTTCAGAAATTATTTCAAATCTATTAATCCTGCCATACTGTTTTAAAAAATCAAAGACCTCATCCTTATGGTCACTTACTGATATGCCCTCTACCAAGACAGCATTTGGGATCTTAATACCACACTGCAAAAACACATCCATTATGCAAAATAGCCAAATGAACAAAAAATACAGATTAAACAACCAAATAACCCTCCTGGCTAGCTCGCCATAAAAGATTGTAGCATATATGATGTAAATGCTAAAGATCTGGCAAAAATGGTGTTCACTCAACAGTATTAGTAACAGGCCAGTTATCAGAAGGTCCTAACGTCTTCCTCATGAAGGGTTATGGTTGCATTTGCATTTCAAGAACACAAGGACAAAAACACAGTGCATAAGGTGCTTTGTATTAATTTTGATAATATTTACAATATGTACATAATAAGCTCTGTCATCAACATCATCAATCCATTCATTATACCAATAACCAAGATATTTCAATAAATGAACAGATCTCCCAAATTTTCCAGACTAAATCCAAGTGCTTGTAATAATCCCACAGTTCACAAGATACCAAGACCAGGGCAATAGTCCAGATAAGATTGAGGGGTTTAGATGTTCGATGAGTCAAAGACTAATTAAATGTTCAGAGGCCTTTAATGCTTGTAAAGGTTCTTGGGTGTGTGTAGGGAGCAGGCCACAGCATTTCCTACCGCACCAAACAGATCCGATTCTGGCTCCGGGTTCTTTGGGCCTGAAGCCTAGTGGTAGCTCGCCATCATAGGAAACCTGGCCTGTACAACAGGATCAAGTTAACATCATTTTCTAGTATTAATATCGAAATCACCATCAATACCATAACATAATTAGTTTTACAAATACATAGGATTAATATGTTGATGATCTACATGTACATGATTTACTTTTCTAAATTGTTTATCATAATATAAATATACAAACAATAATTTCCAAATAGAGTACTCTTCAAATTCATAGTCGCTGTATGATTGAGTGTTAAAGATGGCACAAAAGTACAACATAACCTTTAAATCCATTGAATAGCATTTGACCATTTATATTTAAAGGCTATAAGCTAACAAACAATTAGGATTTGCTTTAGCATGCTAATGCCAGCATTAGCATGCCACAAACAATATAAACACTCACCAGTTTGCTTGTTTCTGGTCTTTTAAGCACAAACAGCAGTGTCTCACAGTTTAGAAACATCTAAAAGCTGAGAAGCATACCAGTAAGGATTTGACAGTATTTGACAGTCTATAAAATGTATTCAAAATTTCTTAATGCCCACCTGCAGCAGCTCTGAACTTCCTCAGT
>NW_023622846.1:2913-4565 GCF_014905685.2 Nematolebias whitei | reverse complement strand
TTTCATGTTGCTGCTGATCTGTTTCATGTTGCTGCTGATCTGTTTCAATGTTGATGTGTTCATGCGTGCACATCTGCTCACAGACTCATGTTCATGTTTGTGCTGATGTTCAATGTTTTATGTTATGAGTGCTTAGTGTATATTTAGTTGATGTTTTTCTTAGTTCATATCTTAGATGTTATTACTGTTTTTCTTAAACATTTTATTGTTGTATGTAACTGGGACCCTGTGTACATAATTTCGCTCATGTTGTGCGAACGACAATAAAGAATCTTTGACTCTGACTGACTTTGAAGACACCACTGTTGGCATTTATCATCTTAAAGAGGAAGCTTCAGCAGACGAAGACATTGGAGTTGTCCTTGAAGGCATCAGGGTGATGACTCATTTGGAAAATGTACCATTAGCTGTGGTGATGTTATTTGGATTAATAGATGCCCTGAACGTATCCTATCCTGCTGACCTTCGCTACACTGTTCAGAGTCAGAGTCAGAGTCAGAGTTTCTTTATTGTCATTCGCACCTCATGTGGTACATGTGGTGGAGCGAAATTATGTACACAGGGTCCCAGTTACATCCAACAATAAAATGTATAAGAAAAACAGTAATAACATCTAAGATATGAACTAAGAAAAACATCAACTAAATATACACTAAGCATACAGAAAAACATCAACTAAATATACACTAAGCATACAGATCTTCTGTAACACGTTGAAGTGTTACAGAAGATCTTTATGGAACTGGATGGAGATAAACTCTCCCAACAAAGCACTAGCTCTGAAAAACCACCTCAAAGACTGATGGACACTTTTTCAATTTCTATTCAGTAATGTTTTCATGCTTACTGTTCTTTCTTTTTTTTTTTTTTTTTTTTTCTATTCCTCGCTACAGGATAAAAACATTTTCCATGTGTTCATTTAATGAGGGATTGTAGAGATGTGTTGTGGGTCAACCTTGAAGCTGCAGTATGTAACTTTTTTAAAAATGTATTTTTTAAACATATTTGTTTAAACTGTCACTGTCATTACAGTATAACATGAGACAGATAATCTGTGAAAAAAATAGAGCTCTGACTTTTACTGACACAACATAGCAACAGTTTTAACACATGTGTAAAAAACGTTGGTTACGTACTGTAACCCCAGATTCTATGAGTATAAGCGTAGCCCTTTAAGGCCTTCGCTTTAGTGGGTTTATCCCGTTATGCGCAGCATAAGCACTGAAAAAATTAGTCCACGCCCACCTGCTGTGTGGGCCCCACCCGTTCCGTATAAATTACGTTAAGAGCGGGAAATCGGCTCCCAAAATAGCTTTTTCTTCAGCCATTTAGGAGCCAGTGAGGCCCGACGCTTAAAGGGCTACGCTTATACTAATAGAATCTGGGGTTACAGTACGTAACCAACGTTCTATGTCGTATAGGCTTCGCCCTTTAAGGCCTTCGCTTTAGTGGGTAAAGGGCGAAGCCGATGTGGTCCTCGCCTCACTGGGTCCATTCGAACACAGTAAGAAGCGGAAGCTTGCCCAAAAAACGTCTTGTCACTCAGCTCCCCGTGTGCATAACTACGCATCGCGTAATTATGTGCCATGCACAGACGCATGTTGAGTAACTATGCGTTCTGACAAAGCATGAACACCCCGGAAAACTTTCAA
>NW_023622846.1:0-2813 GCF_014905685.2 Nematolebias whitei | reverse complement strand
GGGGGGGGGGGGGGGGCATGAACCAACTGGTTCATGGCTGAACAGTATAAACAGATTAATGTCCATGAATTGATTATTGATCAAATGAACTGATTGGTAACAATAGTCATGAACTGATTAGTGACAATAGAACCAAAATCACAGACACGACTTGTGACTGAAAACAACATCTCACACTGTAATGCATGCAGACAGAAGTGAGCTTAAACAGAGTTCCATGAGAACAACAATATTCATTCTGTTAAAGCACTAAGGACAGAATGTGTCATGGAACGAGCCGTTACATCGTGTAGGTAAAAGCGAATAAATGAGCAGGGTGTTGACCATGCAGCCGCAGTGCAAATGTCCTGCATTGACATACCATTATGCAGAGCAGTCGAAGATGCGATACCCCTGGTCGAGTGTGCTTAGAGGTTGACAGGAGACTCTAAATCTGATGCTCTGTAGGCTTCAGAAAAGGCCTCACACAGCCAGTGTGACAAGCGCTGGATGGATAACGGCGACCTGCAGAAGCATCTCTATAATGCACAAACAATTGTTGAGTTTGAAACGCATTGCAGCTGTGCGCGTTATGTAACACGTCAACGCCCGCACCGGGCAGAGAAGATGAAAAGATGCTTCCTCTTCTGATCTGTGGGGGGGAAAAAGACCCCTCCAACGATATCACTCTTGATTTAAAAGAGCTTGTGATGTTTTAGGCATAAAAGCTGGGTTGGTCTTAAATCAGCTGAGCTGCCCGTCAGCCTAAATTCTAAGGCATGACGAAGCAACAGAGAGGGCAGATAATTACTTACCCTCTTAGCGGGTGTTAAAACCAGCAGCAGGGCTGTTTAAAGAGACAAGAATTTAAGTGAAAACCTGATCCAGAGGCTCAATTGGAGCTTTGATCAGGGCTCGCAGGACCAGCGTTAAATCCCACTGTGGAGCAAGTGGACGTGAAGCAGGCCTGTGTCTCTGAACATCTTTTAGAAAAACGCTTCATCAGCGGGTGATTAAAAGCTGTTCTGTCTCCGAAACCTTCGTGGCAGGAATAGATGACTGCAACGTACGTTAAAGCGTACTGAAAACCAACTCCCTATCCATCAGCTGTTGTAGAAAAACAACACGCCGCCTAAAAGGCATGAGGTGGCCTCTAAACCTTCTCTGTACACCAGCGCTGAAAAGCCGTCCCCTTTGATGTGTACAGAACTGTGGTAGATGCAGCACGTGAATCTTGAATTGTGCACACTATCTCCTGAGGGAGACCCATCCTCTAAGTGGGACCGCTCAGCGGTCAGACCCACAGGTGTTGACCTATTTCTGGGTAACTCTTGGTCGCTCCTCCTGCCTGAAGGAGAGCATCCTCCCTCCACGACAGTTCCACGGCGACCCGACAACAGACGTTGCAGGCCTGGGAACCATGGTGCGTTCACACGCCGGGAGCCACCAGGAGAGCTGTCAATCCCTCCTCCTGAACTCGGTTCAGGAACCGTAAAAAACAGAGGAGGTGGGGGAAAAGAAACGCGTATAAAAGCGTTTTGGGCCACGGGCTGTGAGCAAATGCGTCCCCCCCCAGCGATGGATCGTCTCGCGGGCTCAGGGAAAACCATAGTTGACACTGAGCGTTCTTCTCGCGTTGCAAACAGGTCCACAGCTGCTTTGCCAACTTCTGCTACGTCTGAAAACATCAGATCTGGATGGAGGGTCCGGTCCACGTGACGTGGGCCGCCCCTAGACGTCACATCTGCCCCTCTGTTCAGAACACCGGATATGTAAAACCGCTCTAATAGAGAGCAGGTTTTGATGAGCCCAACGCAGTAGCTTTCGCGCAATGTGTAACATCTGGGCTGAACGCACACCCTTGATGGTTATGTACGCAGCAGTCATCATGTTGTCTGTGTGAATCAACACGTGTTGATTCTGTAGCACGGGAGCAAAGTGTTGAATCATATTCAGTGCTGTGCGACACTCCAAAACATTGATGTGGGCTGATGTGTGGTGGGGCCACAGCTCCCCCACTGCTTGAGATAGGCATGTCCCCCCCTCCCTAGCCTGACAGCGACGCGTCCGTGAAGACTGACCCGTGACGTGGGTCTGCTGAGGGGGACTCCCTCTGACAGAAAACAAGGTGTTTCCCCAGAGTCGGAGGTCTGCTCTCACAGAGGAAGGGACAATGATCATCCGTCGTTTGTTTTACTGGATCCACATGCAGACGTGCAGAACCACCTCTGGAGGCGTCTCATGTGTAACAAACCAGCGGAACCACTGTGTGAGTGACATCATTTCCAACAGCTTCATGACGGAGACAGCTGTTATCACTTGCCAGGTCTTACGTGGCTGAGTTGACTTTTTTTAAAACAGTGTCGAATCTAGTTTGTGATAAACGAGCTTTCATGGTGGTTGAATTTAATTCCACTCCCAGAAACAAATGTCTGGGCCGGGAAAATCGAGCTTCCTTCCAATTTATGGCGAAGCCCAGATTTAACAGGTGTGATGTCAACACCTGATCCTGCATCAGCGCCTCCTGTCTGAAGTGACAGGAGCAGCAGATCATCCAGGTAAAACAAAAACTCTCGTCTCTGTGTTAGGATGATCGGTATGCGTTCTCTGGATATTATATAACAGATCCAAAAAACGGTCTCACCCCTCCGATCCGTGAGTAAAAACCTTGTGTTTTCTCTCCGTTGGGGGACTCTGTAGATTACTTTTATCAGAAAACACTTGGATTTCTGCATTTAGGGATGAGAATCAGTCTGATGATGACGGGACCGTTTTTTTTTTATAACTCCTCTGAATGGAGGGGTTCGGGTTGCAAACTGTAACTTGTACCATTT
>NW_023622845.1:0-4566 GCF_014905685.2 Nematolebias whitei | reverse complement strand
ATCAGCGGCCATCAGCAAGGCAGGCTGCAGGCAGTGGGACCCTTACAGTATCCCCCCCCTCAAGAATCGCCACCTGGCGACCTGAGGCGCTGCTCAGGGTGGTCTCTGTAGAACCTGGAAATGAGGCTGGGATCAAGGATAAAGGACCTGGGGATCCATGACCTCTCCTCAGGACCGTACCCCTCCCAATCGACTAGGTATTGGAAACCCCTACCCCTGTGTCTCACGTCCAAGATGGAACGGACGGAGAACGCAGGGTGGTTGTCGATCAGGCGGGGCGGCGGAGGGAGGTCAGATGGAGGACACAGGGGACTGAGGGAGACAGGTTTAACCTGTGAGACGTGAAACGTTGGATGGATACGCATGGCCCTGGGAAGCTGGAGGCGGACCGCAGAGGGGTTGATAATACGGGTGATGGGGAAGGGACCAATGAAGCGGGGGGCCAGTTTGCGAGGGGTGTCCCGTAGTTTAATGTCCTTGGTGGACAGCCAAACTTGCTGGCCGACCTGGTAGGCGGGCGTCTCCGAACGGTGGTGGTCAGCAAACCGTTTTGCCTGGGCTGCGGTCCTAAGGAGGGCCGCTTTGGCCTGGCGCCAGATGCGACGGCAACGCCTAAAATGATGCTGGACGGATGGGACCGAACAGTCTGTTTCAGAATCAGGGAACAAGGGGGGATGGTAACCCAGGGAGGCCTCAAAGGGGGACATGCCGGTGGCAGAGGAGCGGAGGGAGTTGTGAGCATACTCCACCCAAACCAAGTGCTGGCTCCAGGACGAAGGATTGGACTCGACCAGGCAACGCAGTGTGGACTCCAGCTCCTGATTGCAGCGCTCGGCTTGTCCGTTAGCCTGAGGATGGTAACCAGAGGTGAGGCTAACGGACGCCCCAAGCGACTTGCAAAAGGAGTGCCAGACCTGGGAGATGAACTGCGGGCCTCGGTCAGAGACGATGTCCGATGGGATCCCATGGAGCTTAAACACATGGAGGGTGAGTAAGTGGGCAGTCTCAAGGGCAGAGGGGAGCTTAGGGAGGGGAACAAAATGAGTGGCCTTAGAAAAGCGGCCGACCACCGTGAGGATGGTGGTGTTGCCGTCAGATGGAGGAAGACCAGTAACAAAATCAAGGGCGATGTGGGACCAAGGGCGACTAGGGGTCAGGAGGGGGAGCAGAGGGCCAGCCGTGGGTTGAGTACTGGACTTATTTCTGGCACAGACAGGGCAGGCAGAAACAAAGTCCTTGATATCAGTGTTCATAGATGGCCACCAGAAATGGGTCTTGGTGAGGGAGAGCATGCTGTTGACTCCAGGGTGGCAAGAAAGTTTATTGGAGTGAAGCCATTGGAGCACCTGGGACCGCACGCTGGAGGGAACGAAGAGGGTGCCGGGGGGACCACCACCTGGATCGGGTTCGGAGAGGAGGGCCTGTTGAACGGTGGCGGTGATGGGCCAAGAAAGAGAACCAACAATGCAAGAAGATGGGATAATTGAATCAGAAGCCTCGGGCGAGTCAGGTGGAGCAAACTGCCTGGACAGGACATCAGGCTTAATGTTCTTGGAGCCCGGGCGAAAGGTCAAAACAAAGTTGAAACGGTTAAAGAAAAGCGACCAACGGGCCTGACGCTCAGACGCTTGGTGTTCCGGAGGTAAATTAAGTTTTTGTGATCTGTCCAAATCAAAAAAGGTGTCTCAGTGCCTTCCAGCCAGTGCCGCCATTCCTCGAGTGCGAGTTTGACCGCCAAAAGCTCGCGGTTGCCCACGTCGTAATTCCGTTCTGCCTGAGAGAGACGACGAGAGAAGAAGGCGTAGGGATGGACCTTGTTGTCCAGAGGAGATCGCTGGGAGAGGACCGCCCCAACCCCAGTGTCAGAGGCGTCCACTTCCAAGATGAACTGGTGCGTGGGGTCAGGATGGCAGAGGATGGGCACCGAGGAAAAGAGGGATTTAAGTTTTGAGAAGGCGGCTTCAGCCTTCGGGGTCCAGTGAAAGGCTCGGGCGGTTGAAGTGAGCTGAGACAGGGGGGCGGCGACACGACTGTAATTCTTAATAAAGCGCCTATAGAAATTCGCAAAACCCAGGAAGCGTTGTAATTGCTTCCTGGACTCGGGGGTCGGCCAGTCGACTACCGCCCTGGTCTTCTCAGGGTCGGTTCGGCAACAACCTCCCTCAAAAATAAAACCTAAGAATGAGACAGTGGAGGTGTTAAACTCACACTTCTCAGCTTTAACGAATAATTGGTTCTCCAGCAGCCGCTGAAGAACCGTGCGAACGTGGGCCGTGTGTTGAGTGAAGTCGCGGGAATAAATAAGGATGTCATCTAAATAAACAAACACAAAATTACCAATGAAGTTGCGCAGGACGTCATTAACGAGCGCCTGAAAAACAGCGGGGGAATTGGTTAACCCAAAAGGCATAATTAAGTATTCGAAATGGCCCAGAGGAGTGCAAAAGGCAGTCTTCCACTCGTCGCCCTCTTTAATACGGACGAGGTGGTACGCGTTTCGAAGATAAAGTTTAGAAAAACAGGAAGCAAACTGTAACTGCTCCTGAAGAGAATCAATAAGAGGAAGAGGATATTTATTCTTAATGGTTATGTTATTCAAACCGCGATAATCTATACATGGCCGGAGTGATTTATCCTTTTTAGAAACAAAGAAAAAACCCGCTCCCACAGGGGAGGTCGAGGGTCTAATAATGCCTGAGGCAAGAGATTCATTAATATAGTCAGACATAGACTCTCTCTCAGGACCAGAAAGGTTGTAGAGTCTACTTGACGGCAAGGGGGCACCAGGTAATAAGTCAATCGCGCAGTCATAGGGACGGTGAGGAGGAAGTGACAAGGCGCGTTGTTTACTAAAGACGGCCGCCAGGTCGCGTATTCTGCAGGGACCGAGGTAAGCTCGATCTCCTCTAGAGGAGGTGTGTCTCGAGGGAACTCTTTAACAGCGGAACGCAGACAATTGCTGAGGCACTTGTCGCTCCATTTATCAATACAGCCACGCTCCCAGTTAATAACTGGGTTATGGTTATGAAGCCAGGGGAAACCTAGAATTACTTGGGGTGTACGAGAATTGAATATAAAGAAATCAGTCATTTCGTGGTGATTACCAGAGATTATGACATGTAGCTCGGTGGTCTTTATATTAATACGGGTCAAAGTGTCCCCGGTTAAGCCGGCGACAGAAATTGACGGAATCTCGCGAGTGGGTAGAGAATACTCTTTAACTAAATCGGAGCTAATCAAATTTTGTTCAGCACCTGAATCGATTAGAGCAGAGAAAGAAAAACGACGGTTCTGTGTCTGAATGACCATGGGAAGTAATAGTTTAAATGGGGAGGTTAACGCAGACGTTCCCACCAGTAACTCCGGCTTTACTGGTGGAAGTTCTCGTTTCCCCGAAACGGACAGTGGGGCAGAAAATGACCGGGATTACCACAATAAATGCAGAGATGGGCGGATACACGCCGCTGTCTCTCTGCAGGAGTCAGCCGTGCGCGCCCCACCTGCATAGGCTCGGGGGAGCGATCCCGTGAGGGAAAAGAAGATGATTGGCTGTGACCAGGAAGCAAGGAAGACTGGGAGTTGTAGTTCACAGGGGATTGTTTTGAAGGAACGGACTCGTAGCGAGGGGTCGTGAACCCGGAAGTGGGAGGATTATGGGAAACGTAGTGCTGAGGTGCAGGCTTGGGCTCACCTGGAGAAGTCGAAAACCCGGAAGTCGAGGGTCGATGGGAATTGTAGTTTGCCTCTCTTCGTCTCTCCCGGAAACGGTCATCGATTGAGATGGCAAGGTCTATCAGTTTGTCGAAAGTCTCGGGTTCATCTCGCGTGGCCAGCTGGTCTTTGAGAAAATCAGACAGAGCGTTAAGGAAAATACCTTGGAGGGCGGGCTCGTCCCATCCTGTTTGGGCAGCAAGGATCCGAAACTCCAGAGCGAACTCCGAGGCATTACGACGGCCCTGTCATAAGTTCAACAACCGCTTGGCGGCATTTGAAGACTGCAGGGGACGGTCAAAAATCCTGCGAAACTCTCGAAGAAAAAGGGCATAGGAAGCAGGGGGTTATCATAACTCAAGAGGAACGAGTGAGCCCACCGGAGAGCGTTACCTTTGAGCTGGCTTACGAAGAAGGTGATTTTGGCGGTGTCCGACGAGAACTGGGAGGGAGCCCCCTCGAAGGCGAGTCGGCACTGGCGCAAGAAGCCGCCACATTGGTCAGGGTCTCCGGTGAAGAACTCAGATGGTTTAATGAAAATTTGTTGTACAGAAGGAGTGGGACCAAGAGCCACGGGGGCTGGCGGAACGACTGGAGCTGAGGAGGCAGAAGCTTGTAGCTGACGTTTTATGGAATAAAACATACCTCCGAGCTCCTGAAGGTTGGACTGGACCGTGGTCTGGTGAGTCAGCACCTGATGAATAACTTTGTCCATCCAGTTGATCCGCTCCTCCGCGGGAACGGGGGATGTCTGCTCGCTCTTGGTCTCATTCTGGGTCTGTTGTGGCTGGAGCATTTCTGTTAGGAGTGCGCGGGGAACCCAGATGTTATGAGACCCAGAACGAGGCAGACACA
>NW_023622844.1:0-4566 GCF_014905685.2 Nematolebias whitei | reverse complement strand
GAACCAGTCTTGCCTTATCCTCTCGACACACTGTCGGGCCTCACGGAGAACCTGACTTTCGGATCCTGGATCAGAACAGAACCTGTGGCTGGGACTCATACTTCTTGGGACTTCTGAACTCACTCCAGTACCAACAAGACTGTAAGACAGAAAACAGCAAATCAAAACTGTTCCCTCGTCACTTACCTGGTTTGAGCCTGAACAAACTATTTCCCTCTTCCAGGAGTTCCAGTTCCAGGCCCCTGTATATATTGTGTATATAATCTTAAACTCCACTGTAAATAAACATCATTCTTTTGTATCTCAGTCTTGTGTCGTTCTGGGTTCTCGTTACAACTGGGTTGACCTCGCATACAACAGTAATGCTCCAGCCACACCAAACCCAGAACGAGGCTCAGAACGACCTAGCCATGTCCTCGTCACAAACAGAGCGAGTTGATCAGATCGAGAAAATCCTCTTAAAGATGGTCCAACAACAACAGCAAACCCAAGCAAATCTACAGGAGCTGGGAGGTATGGTTTACCAAATTAAACAAACTCTCTCCTCCTCTCCTCCTACAGTCACAGCAGAAACCCCTGGGAACAGTCATACGTGTACCTGCTCGGCGGAACATACAACGGAACCACAGTTACTGGTAAAACCGTCAGAACTTTTTTCCGGTGACCCAGAACAATGTGACGGTTTTCTTCTCCAGTGTGAGCTCGCGTTCAGCGGAGCTCCCAAGCTCTACTCCTCGGATAATGCTAAAATCACCTACTTCGCAAGCCAGCTCAAGGGTAACGCACTCCGGTGGGCAACCTCTTTTCTCCGTCAGCATGATTTAGAAACTATTTCATTTAAGAGCTTACTCACAGAGTTTCGCAGGATTTTCGACAGGCCACTAGCGGGTCCTAATGCTGAGAAACGTCTCCTAGGTTTACGTCAGGGCCGGCGGCCGGTGGCCGAACATGCCCTCGAGTTCCGCATCCTCGCTGCACAAACCGGATGGAACGAAAGAGCGCTACAGGGTACGTTTCTCCACTCCTTATCTGATCCTTTAAAGGACCAGATAGCCGCTAGAGACGAGCCACCCAATTTTGACGCTCTCATTAATCTGGCTATTTCTATTGATGAGCGTTTCCGCGAGCGACAACGGGAACGGGACTACAACTCCCAACGTACCGTGACTTCCGGTTCGGGTCCGTCACTCAATTTCGTCCGTAGTAAAGAGTCGTTTTCACCTCCAAAACCACAGAATCTCGTTACTCACGTTTCGCCTACTTCACTCTCGTTGTCTGAATCAGAGCCCATGCAGGTGGGACGCACCCATCTTACTCCTGATATTAGACAGAAGCGCCGTGAACAAGGTTTATGTTATTATTGTGGCCAAAATAGGCATCTTGTTGCTGCCTGTCCATTTCGGGGAAACGAGAACACCCACCAATAAAGAGGGAGATATTGGTGGGGACTTCTTCGCTCTCCCCATTAAGTAGAATGACTATAGCTACGATCATCCAATGTAATCACAACCGTTTTACCGTCACTGCACTCATAGACTCCGGTGCTGAACAAAATTTAATTAGTCAGAGTCTGGTTTCCGAATTATCATTACCCACAGTAAAAATACCCACCGTTTCCATCACCGGAGTCACAGGCGATACATTATCTCAGGTCCAACACCGCACTAATGATTTGCACCTAATCACCTCCGGCAACCATCACGAACACGTCAGTTTCTTTGTATTCGACTCACCCCATGACCAAGTAATTTTTGGATATCCCTGGTTGAAGCTTCACAACCCACACATTAACTGGGAACTGGGTAGAATAGAGAAATGGAGCGGAAGGTGTCTAAAACACTGTCTCCGCTCCGGAATCTCTAATGCTACACAACATGACACCACTATTGAACAGATCGATTTAAACTCCATCCCACACGAGTATCACGACCTCTCTCCTGTTTTTAGTAAACAGAGAGCCTTGTCCTTGCCGCCACATCGACCATACGACTGCGCTATTGACCTTTTTCCTGGTGCTCCCCTACCAGCTAGTCGTTTGTTTAACCTCTCCGGACCCGAGAGGGACTCCATGAAGGAGTACATTGAAGAGTCACTTGATTCCGGTATAATTCGCCCATCCACCTCCCCGGTGGGGGCCGGGTTCTTCTTCGTTGCCAAGAAAGATAAGACCCTCCGCCCTTGTATCGATTACCGGGGTCTTAATAACATTACCGTAAAGAACAAATATCCTCTTCCGCTCATCGACTCCATACACGAACAACTTCAATCAGCCACCATTTTCATGAAACTAGACTTGCCTAACGCCTACCATTTAGTTCGCATTAAGGAGGGCGACGAATGGAAGACGGCCTTTCGGACCCCGTTGGGTCATTTCGAATACTTAGTAATGCCCTTTAGTCTTACTAACGCTCCCGCGGTGTTTCAGGCATTAGTTAATGATGTGCTCAGAGACTTCCTAGGGGAGTTCGTTTTCGTATATCTGGATGATATACTTATCTACTCTCATGACAAGGAAGAGCACATCAAGAAGGTCAGAACTGTACTTCAGCGCTTGAATGAAAATCAATTGTTTGTCAAGGGCGAGAAATGTGAGTTCCACACCTCATCTGTTTCCTTCCTGGGGTTTATCTTCGGGGAGGGACACTATCGTACCGACCCTGAGAAGATTAGAGCAGTGGTAGAATGGCCCATTCCTGAAACCCGTAAACAACTTCAACGTTTTCTGGGTTTCGCCAACTTCTACAGACGCTTCATTAGAGACTATAGTCGCATTGCCGCACCACTCTCCCAACTTACCTCTGTCAACAGAACTTTCAGATGGACTACAGAATCGGACACTGCTTTCAACAGACTCAAGCAACTTTTTTCAACCTCACCCATCCTTTGCCATCCTGACCCTAAACGCCAGTTCATCCTAGAGGTGGACGCCTCCGATACTGGGGTAGGTGCCGTCCTTTCTCAGAGATCCCTCAAAGACAATAAAGTGCACCCCTGTGCCTTCTTTTCTCGACGTTTGTCCCAAGCCGAGCGTAACTACGATGTAGGAAACCGCGAGTTACTGGCCGTCAAGCTGGCCTTAGAGGAGTGGCGTCATTGGTTGGAGGGTACGGAGACACCCTTCCTCATATGGACCGACCACAAAAACTTAACCTATCTCAGGGACGCTAAAAGATTAAACCCCAGACAAGCACGGTGGTCTTTATTCTTTAGCCGTTTTCATTATATCTTGACTTATAGGCCTGGTTCAAAAAATGTCAAGCCAGATGCCCTGTCTCGACAATTCTCTCCTCCAGATGGACCTGAACCTGAGGAACATATCGTTCCACCTACATGCATCGTAGGAGCTCTCACGTGGCCCATCGAACAAGAGGTCCGCGATGCCCACAAGGAGGAGCCCGATCCTGGCCTGGGACCCCCCGGAACCCTGTTCGTTCCCTCTGTCATGAGGGCTAAGGTACTGGAGTGGGTTCACACTAACAAGCTGTCTTGTCACCCAGGAGTTACCCGTATGCTGTCACTAACCAAGTCCCATTTCTGGTGGCCAACGTTGACCCAGGACGTCAAAGACTTTGTTGCTGCCTGTGCCACCTGCGCACGCAATAAGACAGGTAATCAACCCCCGGCGGGACTCTTACAACCACTACCCTCACCTAGTCGCCCTTGGTCACACATATCAGTGGACTTTGTCACTGGACTTCCCCCTTCTGACGGTAACACAGTCATTTTTACAGTCATTGACCGATTTTCTAAATCGGCTCATTTCATCCCTTTGGTCAAATTACCTTCTGCTCTCGAGACAGCACAAATTTTGATCCAGCATGTTTTTCGAATCCACGGTATCCCCTCTGACATTGTCTCCGACCGTGGTCCACAGTTTATTTCTCAGGTCTGGCGATCTTTTTGTAAGACCCTAGGGGCGTCCACAAGTCTGACTTCAGGTTACCACCCACAGTCTAACGGCCAGGCTGAGAGGTGTAACCAGGAACTGGAGAACACCCTTCGTTGTGTCGTGGAGAGCAATCCCTCAGCCTGGTCTCAACATCTGGTGTGGGTGGAATATGCCCACAACGCACACAGATCCACAGCCACAGGTATGTCCCCGTTTGAAGCCTCTCTGGGATATCTTCCCCCTTTATTTCCCAGCCTTGAGACGGACATCATGGTGCCGTCTGTCCAGCACCACTTCCGGCGATGTCGACGCGTTTGGCTACAAACAAGGGCAGCACTTCTTCGCACCGCAGCGCAGAACAAGAGGTACGCCGACCGACACCGTTCCTCTGCCCCGTCTTATCAGGTGGGCCAAAAGGTTTGGCTCTCTACTAGGGACATTCAGCTGAGGAACATTCCCAGAAAGATGGCCCCACGATTCATTGGCCCTTTCAACATCACGAAAATCATCAACCCCACAGCAGTCCGCCTTCAACTCCCCAGCTCTATGAGGATCCACCCTACGTTCCACGTCTCTCAGGTGAAACCGGTCTCTGAGAGTCCTCTTTGCCCACCTACCGACCTCCCTCCACCCACCCGACTTATCGACAACCATCCCGCCTTCACGGTTCGCACCAT
>NW_023622843.1:0-4566 GCF_014905685.2 Nematolebias whitei | reverse complement strand
TGTGTGTGTGTGTGTGTGTGTGTGTGTGTGTGTGTGTGTGTGTATGTATGCGTGTATTCAATTCATAACTTAAATACATATTGTTTCTACATTATTTTTGACAAGCTAAAGTAAAAAACAACAACATATATATTCAATCAAATTAGATACAAGCTTAGTGTTCACTTTATGGCAAAACAGGACACAAACAGTTTTTTTTTCTTTTTCTCTTCATAAATTTGAGGGTTTTTAGAAAATTCCATGCAGTCGGGCTGTGGTTTCACAAAAAGAAGCAAGTCTGATGAAGAAAAAAAAAAAGCATGCTACATAATTTAACACTGAAAGAGGAACAACCTCATTAATGTGCCGGATAGAGACGAACAGAGACGTATAGAGACAACGATGCAAACACTAACTTGTCTGATGGATGAAGGCAAGCAAGCATTTGGCAGTAATTCTAGGTGAGCCATATTCCCCTCTCATACTTAATAGAGTAAAAACTTAAAATGAGAAGTTTAAGCAGTAACCTTCAACGTAACATTCGATGCTTTTTATGTTTTTATACACAAGCTTTTTGACCTTAAATTACTTTTATTTTTACAATGTCTAAAATATTCCTTTTAAAACTGCATTGCAGAAGTTTGAAATAAGAACTGGCAGCACGGTGGCACAACTGGTAGAGCTGCTGCCTCTCAGCGAGCAGGTCCTTGGTTCAAACCCCGGTCCGGGGGCCTTTCTGGGTGGAGTTTGCATGTTCTCTCCGTGCATGCGTGGGTTTTCTCCGGGTGCTCCGGTTTCCTCCCAGAGACCAAAAACATGCATGTTAGGCTGATTGGTAACTCTAAAATTGTCCCTAGGTGTGAGTGAGAGAGTGAATGGTTGTTTGTCTCTTTGTGGCCCTGTGATGGACTTGCGACCCTGTACGGTACCCCCGCCCCTCGTACAATGATTGTTGGACATGGGCATCGGCGACCCCCGTGACCCAAAATGGAATAAGCGGGTAAAGATAATGGATGGATGGATGGATAGATGAAATAAAAACTGTTCAAAAGTAACCTACCCTTGAAGCTGTAATATTGGTAGTTTCTAATATATATAGTAACATATTCAAACCAGTTTTACACACACACACACACACACACACACACACACATACATATATATATATATATATATATTATGGTTTTACATTTACTTTTGTACATTTTTTTTTAAATCTCAAAAATAGTTTGATATGTTTATTCTTGTTTTAAATATATTTTAATATTAAATTTACATGTAATTTACACAGTAACTGCTGACATGTCTGAGCGGATAAAATACAGTACAGTGAACCCTTGTTTTTCACTGGGGTTACTTCCAAAAAGAACCCGTGATAGGCGAAATATGTGAAGTAGTAACCTTTACTTTTTTTACAATTATTATACAATGAAATACTCCATAATACATTCAAACCAAAGAACAAAACATTTTTTACAGGCCCAAGCATTTGTTTAACAAATAAAAGTACTGTATAAACATTTTTTTTACAAATAACTACTCTACTGGAGAGACTGTTTAGCCAATCAGAATGCAGAACACAATGCACGATGCAAATCCGTGAAGCAGCGAGACCGTGAAAGGTGAACTGCTTTATAGCGAGGGTTCACTGTACATTAAAAGTAACCCCTAGAGTTGATGTCTTGAGGTCTATCTAACAAGGTTGAGTCACATCCTCTGGACAGATTCTTCTTATTTGAAATGTTTTGTCTTTTAGCCAAAATACTTCTTCAGTCTGAGGAGCTGCAGTCAAACTCAGTCTTATGAACAGCAAACAATAAACAGTAACCAAACAAACAATCAATGATTTATAAGACTGAAACATTTCAACAAACAAGAATTTGTCTGGAAGTCCTGACTCAACCTTGTTCAGTTTATCCACCTGGATTATTAGGACATGTCTTAAGAGGTATTTTCATCATCTGAATTAAGATGGGGGCAGCACGGTGGCGCAACTGGTAGAGCTGCTGCCTCTCAGCGAACAGGTCCCTGGTTCAAACCCCGGTCCAGGGGCCTTTCTGGGTGGAGTTTGCATGTTCTCTCCGTGCATGCGTGGGTTTTCTCCAGTTACTCCGGTTTCCTCCCACAGACCAAAAACATGCATGTTAGGCTGATTGGTAACTCTAAATCGTCCCTAGGTGTGAGTGAGAGAGTGAATGGTTGTTTGTCTCGTTTGTCTCTATGTGGCCCTGTGATGGACTTGCGACCCGTCCAGGGTGTACCCCACCCCTCGCACAGTGATTGCTGGACATGGGCACCAGCGACCCCCATGACCCAAAATGGATTGTTAAAAACAAGGCACTTTGTTCTCATAACTTGTCTCTGACTTTCGACAGACATCAGGTCCACTCCTCACACAGACAGAAGAGTGAATGCACACTTACTTCGTAAATAGACATTTACTTGTATGATCCAAGTCTAATGAGGTTTAAAAATCATTAATACTGTTTCACAGTTTATTTAAATGAGTGGTTTACTTCAACATTTAGAAATGGTATGAACTAAACACACTTTTGATTATCAAGATATTGTAAAATAGTTAATGATAATATAAAAAAGAAGAGTGTTCTTTCAATTGATTAATTCAGAATACAATTAAATAGTCTCTTGATGAGATAATTTGTATTTCTGGATTCAAATCAATGAAATAATAGTTCCTGTCTCCTGAAGGTCCTCAGAGACAGATTGATGTTGGAGGCCTAGCTCACTACAACGGGTAAGTTTCAATTGTCCCAAAGGTGGGTGATGGTGTAAATGGTTGTTTCTCTCATGTATCTATATGTGTCCATGGACTTGTGACTTTTTTAGGGTGTACCCCACTTTCGGCACCCTTGCTCCTTTTTTAATTAATTAATTATTTTTTTTCTTTTAGCTGCTCCCTTTATCAGGGGTTGAATGTAGTTGATGTTCTTGTTGACTTCCTGTTGTGGGAGGAGTTTGGAACAGGTGGATGCAATGCACTAAATAAAAGGCCACAGACTGCACTGCACTGCAATCAGGCCAAATGTAGACGAAGGTTGTGTTGTTTTTCCTCCGTCGCTACCCGGCATTTCCAGCCCTTTAAGATGGCAGCGTCAACAGGTTATGGGCCCAGGAAGGAGTTTGGAAGTCGATGGAACCGATTGTGCTTTGACGGAGATGAAAAGAAGTATGAGTTGTGGGAAACAAAGTTTTTTGGCCCACTTGCGCCTGCTTCAGTTGAAGGATACCATATTGCTAAAAGACGCACCCGATGACGCGGAAGAAGACGCCGCCAAGAACGAAGAGGCGTATGCTGAATTGATTCAAGTCTTGGACGATAAGAGTCTTTCCCTTGTTATGAGAGATGCTGCGGACGATGGCAGAAAAGCCTTGAAGATTCTCAGAGATCACTATGCTGGTTCGGGTAAGCCGCGAGTGATTAGTCTGTATACGGAGCTGACGTCTCTTCAGAAAGGTGTCAATGAGAACGTCACGGACTATATTATCCGAGCAGAAACTGCAATCACAGCGCTGCGTAATGCAGGAGAAGTTTTAAGTGATGGCCTGCTGACGGCAATGATTTTAAAAGGCCTGCCTGATGAGTTCAAACCATTCTCTGTTTATGTTACACAGAGTGATGAAGAGTTAACTTTTGGACAATTTAAAACGAAGCTGAGAAGCTATGAGAGCACAGAGAAGTTGTGTGTTGCTGGTTCAATGGAAGATAGTGTGATGAAAATTAAAGGAAGAGACAATTGGAGTCTAAAAATCACCTGTTACAATTGCGGCCAGAGAGGGCACAGAGCACTGGATTGTCCTTCAACATCGGGTGAGCCTAAAGAGCCGAAGCAGTGGTGTGGCTTCTGCAAGAGCGCCACGCATAAGGATGCAAATTGTCGGCGGAAGAAGCGAGACAAGATTAAGCAAGCAACGGATACGGAGGACCATACGTTCACTTTCAAGGTGAAGCAGATTGACAACGCCCAGATCTATGGAACAAAGGTGAAGGGCCTCCTGGTCGACTCGGGAGCAACAAAGCATATTGTGACAGACGCTGCAAAATTCAAGGATTTCGACTCGACTTTTAAGCCTCAGAGCCACATCTTGGAGTTGGCTGACGGCGCGAGGACCAGTGGGATCGCACTGAAGAAAGGAACCGCCAGAGTTCGCTTGAGAGATAGCAGCGGCCGAATTGAGGAGGTGATATTAAAGGACACCTTATACGTGCCGTCGTTCACCCAGGACATCTTTTCTGTTAAAGCTGCAACTGCCCAAGGAGCGACAATCATCTTCAAAGATGGACAGAACAGTCTCATCCATAAAAATGGTACGATCTTTGATATTGATGTTTATGATAGACTTTTCTATTTAAATACTCTTAAAGATGACGTTGATGAGTGCAAAGCCTGCTATGACATTCAAACGTGGCATGAAATTTTAGGTCACTGCAATTATGATGATGTGTCAAAATTGGAGGGTGTTGCAGATGGAATGAAAATTAGAGGTAAAACTGATAAACCTGATCTGAAATGTGAAATATGCATAAAGGGTAAATTTGCTCAGATCAGAAGTAGAGATCCTGATGAA
>NW_023622842.1:0-4567 GCF_014905685.2 Nematolebias whitei | reverse complement strand
CTGTTGTGTTGTGATCTTGGTCCAAACCCTCACGAGAGTTCCTTACAGAACTATCGGGCCCCGATGGACCACTCACACACAGCAGAATGGCAGTCTGGTGTCGAGGGAGCTATTTGTAAACTAGAAACTAATATGGAGGAGATAGTTCGTTTACTTAAGTCATCCTCTTCTCCCGAACCAGTTCAAACCTGTCCGGCTCCTACCCGGGAACCTAGACTCTCGCCACCTGAGGCATTTTCTGGAGCACCCGACCAATGCCGTCCATTTATCACACAATGCGAGATCCACTTCCAACTTCAACCCTCCATGTTTACCTGCGACCGCTCCAAAGTCGCATATATGATCTCACTATTAACAGGCAAGGCCAAAATATGGGGAACTTCAGAGTGGCAAAGAGACTCACAGTTTGTTTACTCTCTTCAAAGTTTCAAGAAAGAGTTATGCCGAGTTTTTGACCCAGTTCTTCCGGAACGAGAGGCTGCCAGACGTCTATTCGACATCAAGCAAGGTAACCGTCGCGTCACAGATTATATCATTGACTTTCATTCTGTATCGTCCGGCAGCCACTGGAATGACGAGGCATTAACCGATGCCTTTTATCGAGGCTTGGACAACGCCATTAAGGACGGGCTGGCAACCCAGAGACTTCCTGAGACCTTACAAGGTTTGGAGGACCTAGCCACAAGACTCGACCTCCGACTGGCTGAACGCTCTCGGGAAAGAAAGACTGCTACGTCATTCTCCGTCAGGCAACGCGGTGAGTACGGCGCTCACACGAAGACGTGGGACTTACCTTCTGTTTCTTCACCTCGTCCGACAGTGGAGCCTCGGCAGCAGTTACCAGGTCCGGCTGAGGAGCCTATGCAGCTGGGCCGAAGCAAACTCACTCCGGCGGAGCGGGATCACCGCCGAAGGAATCGGCTGTGCTTCTATTGCGGCAACGCTGGACACGCCGTCTACTCTTGTCCGGTAAAAGGCGGGGCTCAATAAACGAGAGGAGATGTTTATTGAGTCGCGCATCCACTTCCTCCATCTCCTCACCATTCGTCATCCCCGCCGAGATCTGCGTCCCGGGTAAGATCTGTTCCTCCATCAAGGTGTTTGTTGACTCTGGAGCCGATACGGAGTTTTTGGACTTTGATTTCGCTGTCACTGCCGGAATTAAAATCCTGCAGTCTTCTAAAAACCACTCCGTTGTCGCTCTTGATGGTCACCCTCTCAACTCTTCCTCCCAGGTCTCAGAGCCCGTCACGTTATGTTTAGGTGGTAATCATAAGGAACTAATCAGTTTTCTTATAATAAACTCTCCTGAGAACCCTGTAGTCTTGGGTGCTACTTGGCTGGCTAAACATAACCCACACTTAGATTGGAGGCGGAGGGAGATTTTGGGATGGTCTGAAGAATGTCTCTCTACCTGTCTTTATGAAGCAGTGGTTCCTTCAGACTCTGTCACTCAGTCGCCCAGTTATTATCCAGACCTAGCTAAGGTCCCCACTGACTATCATGACCTCAAGGAGGTGTTTAATAAAGTTAAGGCCAAGTCGTTACCCCCGCACAGACCCTATGACTGTCCTATTGACTTAATGCCCGGTACCACACCACCCAGAGGGGGCCTTTATTCTTTATCCTCACCAGAACAAGAGGCCATGAAGTCTTACATTCAGGAGTCCCTGCAGGCTGGGATCATCAGACCTTCGGTCTCTCCTGCAGGGGCCGGTTTCTTTTTTGTTAAGAAGAAGGATCAGACCCTCCGTCCCTGCATTGACTTTAGAGGTCTGAACAAGATTACTGTTAAGAACAAGTACCCCTTACCCTTGATGAACACTACATTTGACCTTCTGCAGGGATCCAAGGTTTTCACTAAGCTCGACCTCCGTAATGCCTACCATCTGGTTCGCATCAGAGAGGGGGACGAGTGGAAGACTGCATTTAACACACCCACTGGACATTATGAATATTTGGTGATCCCATTCGGGCTCACCAACGCTCCTGCAGTTTTTCAATGTCTTGTTAATGATGTGCTTAGGGATATGGTTGACAAGTTTGTTTTTGTTTATCTTGACGACATTTTGATTTTTTCTAAGGACATTAACGCTCATAAAAAACACGTTAGATCTGTTTTAACCCGGCTTCTGCAGAATGGTCTATATGTAAAAGCTGAGAAATGTGAGTTTCACACCACCTCCACTACTTTCCTGGGTTTTGTTGTCTCCCCAGACTCTGTATCCATGGACTCTTGCAAGGTGGCTGCTGTGGTGGACTGGCCCACTCCCAAGGACCGGAAGCAACTGCAACGCTTTCTGGGGTTTGCTAATTTTTATAGACGCTTTATAAAAGGTTACAGCCAACTCGCTAAGCCTCTCCATGAACTTACCTCATCCAAGTCTCGTTTTGTTTGGTCCACCGCAGCAGCCAAAGCCTTTTGTGTGCTCAAAAAACTGTTTTCTTCAGCTCCCATCCTCCGGGCCCCCAACCCCGACGAGCCCTTTGTCGTCGAAGTTGATGCCTCCAGTACTGGGGTGGGGGCCATTCTTAGTCAGCGCAGCCTGGAGGGACGCCTGCATCCTTGTGCTTTCTTTTCTAAGGGTCTCTCCGAGGCGGAAAAGAACTATGACATTGGGGATCGGGAGCTGCTTGCCGTCAAACTCGCCCTTGAGGAGTGGAGACACTGGTTGGAGGGCTCCAGGTTCCCCTTTTTGGTTTGGACTGACCATAAGAACCTGGAGTACCTCAAATCCGCTCGTCGCCTCAACCCCCGTCAGGCCAGGTGGGCACTGTTCTTTTCACGTTTTAATTTCACTTTGTCTTTTCGACCCGGTGAGAAAAACACCAAGCCTGATGCCTTGTCTCGCATCATGGAGAAGGATGACGTCCCCTCCTCTCAGGAGGATCAGTTTATCCTCCCTGAAACTGCCCGCCTGGCCGTTACCCAGCTTGAGTTGGATCTGAAGGCTTCCAACCAGACCGATCCTCCTCCACCTAGTTGCCCACCCAATCGTTTATTTGTCCCTCCCTACATGGTTAAACAAGTTTTGGATTTCACTCATAGTTCTCGTCTATTCTGTCACCCTGGTTTGAGTAAAACGTTGTCCCTGGTTAAGTCACAGTTTTGGTGGGAGACCTTATTTCAGGATGTCCAAACCTATGTGCGATCTTGTCCCTCCTGTTCCCAATCCAAACCCTCCAAGCGCCCTCCTTCA
Organism: Nematolebias whitei; assembly: GCF_014905685.2. NCBI lineage: Eukaryota > Metazoa > Chordata > Actinopteri > Cyprinodontiformes > Rivulidae > Nematolebias > Nematolebias whitei. The sequence continues at coordinate 1,367 of NW_023622842.1, read as the reverse complement.
GGGCTGTTACGCCCCCTTCCCTGTCCATCTCGTCCCTGGTCGCACATAGGAATGGATTTCATTACCGGTCTCCCACCATCCAATTCTCACTCGGTCATCCTCACTATTGTAGACCGCTTTTCCAAGATGGTCCATTTGATTCCCCTTCCCAAACTACCATCTTCCAAGGAACTCGCCCTGATTATGGCCAGGGAGGTTTTTAGACTCCACGGTCTGCCCACTAACATTGTTTCCGACAGGGGTCCTCAGTTTGTCTCTCTCTTTTGGAGGGAGTTTTGCTCCCTCCTGGGTATTTACATTAGCCTCTCCTCTGGGTTTCACCCTGAGACCGATGGCCAGACGGAGAGGGCTAATCAGGAGGTCGAGGGCAAGCTGAGGATTCTATGCCAACAGGACCCCGAGAAGTGGAGCTCCTCCCTGCCTTGGGTTGAACATGCCCTCAACTCCATTCCTTCCTCAGCCACCGGTTTGTCACCTTTTTACGTTGTTTTTGGTTATCAGCCCCCTGTCGTCTCTCTCCAGGAGAGGGAGGCTTCTGTCCCCTCCGCTCATCTGGCCGCCCTACGCTGCCAGAGGGTTTGGAGGAAGGCCAGACGCGCCTTGTTGAAGAGTAGGGCGGCCTATCGCAAGCAGGCTGACCGCCATAGAACCCCCCAGCCCGTTTACTCCATAGGCCAAAAGGTGTGGTTGTCCACCAAGAATCTCCCACTTAAGCTCCAGTCCCGTAAACTGGCCCCTCGCTTCATTGGACCCTTTCCCATTTCCAAAGTCGTCAACCCTGTGTCTGTTCGCTTGACTCTCCCCAAGTCCCTCCGTGTCCATCCCACCTTCCACGTTTCTTGTGTCAAACCGGTGGTCTCCTCCTCTTTTCATGCCCCTGCTCACGCTCCTCCACCCGCCCGCTTCATTGAGGGTGGCCCTGTCTATACTGTGCGCCGTCTCCTTCGCTCTAGGCGGAGGGGACGGGGGGTTCAGTACCTGGTCGACTGGGAGGGGTACGGTCCTGAGGAACGTTCCTGGGTCCCCTCCCGTCACATCCTCGACAGGACTCTCTTCGCCGACTTCCACGCTCTCCATCCAGATCAGCCAGGTGGAACGCCAGGAGGCGTTCCTTGAGGGGGGGATCTGTCATGAATCACGTCCTTGTATTTAGATCTTTATCACTCTGTTCACTAGCTCTGGTTTCTCAGTTCTGTTCTGCTCTTTTCATTCTCACTCCTTATCTCCTTCTACCTGGTTCTCATGTGTGTGTGTATGTGGAGAACCAGTCTGTCCACTCTGCATGTTGGTGAAGGCTGACTGCACTAATTGTCTGCACTACAGCCAGCTGGCCTGATTATCTCTGACTGGCTGCACCTGTTCTCTCC
>NW_023622841.1:0-4567 GCF_014905685.2 Nematolebias whitei | reverse complement strand
TCAATGTGAAGAAGACAAAGGAGATGATTGTGGACTTCAGAAGGAACAAAAACACCTACACCCCCCTGAACATAAGAGGATCTGCGGTGGAAGTGGTCTCCAGCTACAAGTACTTGGGTGTACACATGAATGACAACCTCAGCTGGAGCAACAACACCACCAGCCTGATCAAGAAAGCTCATCAGAGACTCTACTTCCTCAGACGGCTGAGGCGAGCTGGTCTGGGAAGCTCAGTCCTCACCTCCTTCTACAGGTGTGCAGTGGAGAGCATCCTGTACTCCAGCATCAATGTGTGGCATGGAGGCTGCACAGCTGCAGAAAGAAAAGCTTTGCAGAGAGTGGTGAAGGCTGCACAGAAATCTGTTGGAATCAGCCTCCCCACCATCACAGACATCTACACCTCCAGATGCAGGAAGAGGGCCACCTGCATCATGAAGGACCCCACTCACCCAGCACACACACTTTTTGCCCCACTCCCCTCAGGAAGGAGGTTAAGGAGCATTAAGTGTAGAACCACTAGACTGAGGAACAGCTTCTACCCTGAGGCTGTTAGACTCATGAATCTCTAACTAGAATAATCACTGTGAAAAACCATATCATGTTGCTGCTGATCTGTTTCAATGTTGATGTGTTCATGCGTGCACATCTGCTCACAGACTCATGTTCATGTTTGTGCTGATGTTCAATGTTTTTATGTTATGAGTGCTTAGTGTATATTTAGTTGATGTTTTTCTTAGTTCATATCGTAGATGTTATTACTGTTTTTCTTATACATTTTATTGTTGGATGTAACTGGGACCCTGTGTACATAATTTCGCTCCACCACATGTACCACATGAGGTGCGAATGACAATAAAGAAACTCTGAATCTGACTCTGACTCTGACCTCTACATTTTGTTGTTTTGTCTAACTGTATTGCTTCCATTCCATTGACCCTACAAGTACCTGCTGGTGCTGCCAGGCCAGCACTGTAAATAATAATTTGTTCTTAGGTTAAATAAAGGTGAAATGAAATGAAAACATGCCTTTAGATAAACAGATGTGATGTTAATAGCCCATAACTGTGAGAGACTCTCCAGAAAGTAGGTATGGTCTGTTATTGTGCAATGCGTGTGAGTTGGAAGTGGTGCACAAATGTAAAGGGGAGTATGCAAGCAAGGCTAAAATAATTAGCGATAAAAAACAGAACTTTTGTAGGAAGTATCTCTGCTCTGTCTGATTATAGTCTTGAAGCAGAAACAGGAAATGTTAGCTGCGTATGGTTTGTTGTGTTGCTAGTAAGACGTTTAGCTAGCTAAAAACTTTAGTTTATGGTGTGACTTTTATTCCCTGAAGCCAAGAAAGGTGTTCAGTGAGGTAATTTATATCTGTGTGTTTATCTATTTGTAAATTTTCACACCTATCAGTGGACAGATGAAACTCAAAGTAATAATTGGATGTACATCTACAATCTCTATCTTTTTTAATCAGTCTGATTCAAGATGACCATCACAGCTAATAAAGTTTAGCAAACACAAAAATTGGTATGATTAGACAATTTATAAACATTAAGCTCAGGTTTGATGAGGTAGTAGTAGGATTCAGAGTATTTGATGGAGACAGTCTAGCTACTACCAGAGCAAACTTTAGCTCAGTGTCTCTAAAACTGAGTTACTTTTACAAATGAGCTGAAACTTGGTGTGTGAGCAGCTGAGTGTTTTACCACACCGACCTTTGTACAGTTACTAATCCGCATTCTCAAACTCAGTATTCTGCAATGATTTGGGGTCTAGATAGTATCAAGCCAACTTCCGGTTCATTGAAATGAACTTAGTCTAAACAGTGTTCATATCTAACTGTTTTAGCTGAGCTTTGCAGTCATTTCAGCACCCGGAAATTTAACGTGTCACTTCCACAACATACTGTACAATACCAAAAAAAATAATAATAATAATAATTTACAAATACATTTGGATATAACAGTAAATAAAAAGCAGGCGTGGACAAACAGAAAACAACAATGAAAATAAACGATTACTGGCAAGAGATAAAAACCTATTTGGGGACATGTTATCCAATTGCACATTATTAACTGTAAAAAGGTGAATACGCTCAAAGCTCTTACAGATAGTGTGACCAACCTTTTATTATTGCAATGTTTGTTTTTATTTTAACAAAAAAATAATGTATGCATTGGAATATATCACTGCAATGATTGTTGAGAAGGTTAAAAAAAGACAAGAAAATATTTACATTGGTGAGATTTTGTTTTTGTTTTTGCAAGTACAGATAACCTTTTATTTAATGTGTGACTTTAAAACGACATGTATACCTGTAACCTATGGTAAATGGACTGTACTTATATAGAACTATTCTATATAATCAATATGCTCAAAGCTCTTTACAACACAATCTGTGTCCTCATTTACTCATTCATACACTACTAGATCTATTCAAAGACTAATCAGTGCTTTATCACATTCATACAAGAACTTCCTGTTTTTAAATGACAGTAAAACAGAATGGATTTTATTTGGTGACAAAGATGCAACTGGCCTGGGAAATTTGGACATAAACTTCAGTGACTGTGTGAATAACCTTGGGGTGACCTTTGATAAGGCTTTACACTTTGACAAACATATTGCCTCTGTTGTCCGGTCGGGATTCTTTTATTTACGCCTTTTAAAAAAGGTCAAACCCTTTTTAAATTGTCACGACCTGGAGAAAGCTGTTCATGCTTTTATCACTTCTAGGCTCGATTATTGTAACGCTCTGTATGTCGGTGTACCGCAGTCATCACTGAGTCGCCTCCAGCTTGTACAGAATGCAGCAGCGCGCCTTTTAACCAACACTCCTAGATGGGACCACATCACACCTGTTTTATTCTCACTACATTGGCTCCCTGTCCGTTTTAGAATAGATTTTAAACTTTTATTATTTGTTTTTAAAGCTCTGAATGGCCTTGCTCCTCCTTATATAACTGAGATGCTAAGTTTCCCCGCCCGCTCCAGATCTTTGAGGTCAGCCAGCTCCTGCTCTCTGTTCCAAGGACTAAATATAAACGCTGGGGTGACCGTGCCTTTTCTGCGGCCGCACCTCGACTCTGGAATAAGCTCCCACTTGATCTGCGTCAGATTACTGAACTTGGCCCTTTTAAATCGAAGCTTAAGACTTTTTTATTCCAACAAGCTTTTAGTACGTAAATATGTGGTGACATTTCTGGTTTTATTTGTGCTATTATGTTGTGTTTTCTTGCTTTTGACCTATTGTCATTTTAAGTACTGTTTTTTGTTAAGCACTTTGGTCACCATCACCATGGTTGTGTAAAGTGCTATAGAAATAATTAAATAATTAAATAAATACACTGATGAGACACACATTGGAGGCAATGAGAGGTTCAGGGTCTTGCCCAGGGACACTGTGACATGTGACTGCTGGTGGAATCCAACTCCCAACTCTCGCATTGGAGGACGACTACTCTAACCACTCAGACACAGACGCCCCAATGTCCCTAGACCTATCTCTGCATTACAAAAGTCACCTTCCGGCATGTAACGGTGCAAGGCTAAGCCTAAAGTATCAGTAGAAAGGCTGAATTGGGATTTGGCCAAAAACTCTGAGACCTTTTTAAACTTCCACTTCTAGATTTGATTCCAAACCTCTGATGAATTTCCCTCGATAAGTGTCAACCAGATAGATGCTGTACACGTGGCTGCTCAATGTACTGTTCCCAGATATTAGTGGTCTTGGTATACTGTGACAGCATGGCTACCGCTGATGAAAAATATAACACATCTCTGATGTGATGGCTGGAAGGCAAAGTGGCTGAAGTAAAAGCAAACCATTATTTTTGCTCTTTCGGCTCTTGTGTTAAGTGTGATATCCTCACATGCCCTTAAGTGATTCAACAGATGTTCACAGCTACTGCTGGAAAAGTTTCCAACCTCTGGGGGCAAGCAAAAGGAAAAAGGTGATAAATGTAAGATGAGAGTGAGGAGAAAGGGAAAGATAATGTTATGCATTTGAAAAGTGCTGATCTTCCTTTGGCATTAAAAAGTTATAGTAAGGTGACAGAAGGGGGTGAAATGATTTCAGCATAAATTACGAGAGAAAGACAGAGTTCAGCAGAAACCTGATGTTCCACATGCCACACAGTAATGAAACTAAGGAACATTACAGCTGTGTAGTTCTACTGGAGTGTGAGTCACTGAAGCAGGACAGTGATGTGTGTTTGTTGTTCTCCAGGTCGGGTGCAGGTAAATACTTATCCCCTGACCCTGGACAAAAGTATCTGACAGATGCACACAATCTGACGTTGAACCAGAGGAACCAATGCTATCAACAAGACACCACTCCCAACAAATAAATAAAATAAATTAATAAATAACTACTCCTATGTCCTTGCAGCTAATAGTTTATAAAGTAGAATAGAATAAAATAGAATAGAATAGACCTTTATTATCATTGGAGCTAAATACAACACCTTCACACACACACACACACACACACACATATACATCTCTCTCTCTCTCTCTTTCTCTCTCTCTCTCTCTCTCTCTCTCTCTCTCTCTCTCTCTCTCTCTCTCT
>NW_023622840.1:0-4567 GCF_014905685.2 Nematolebias whitei | reverse complement strand
TGATTCTGTTAATAAATGACCCACTCGTTTGGTGAGTCAAAGATAATCAACGTCTCACGTCCACATTTTATTAAATTCAATGCACGTATGTTATACAGTCCAGAAAAATGAAAGAACCCGTTTAACAGTATGAATATATCTCAGGATATGTCATACTACATTCTGGTGGCCCGTTACGTGTTCATAAATGGACTGTATTCGTGTGACAATTGAATATTTCATGTTGGCATGAAAAATTTGCAGATTGTAGCTGTGTTGAAACGCAGCGTGCTGAGCTACGGAGCTTGGAGAAAACGCTGCATGTTTACGCTGGCGATGCTTTGAAGCTGATACCGAGTCATTGAGTCTTTATGAAAGCTGAAATTGTACGTCTGTTATGTGTAACTAAAGCTGGGTTTGAGCTGTGGAAAACGTTATTCTGTTTAAACTGTGGTCCAAACGGACGGAGGTTCTGTTGGTTCCGGCTCGGTTCTGAGAAAATTCGAACGAGTTGTTTTAAATAGATGGAGAAATGTTTTAAGGACTGGACGAAGTCTCAGCTAAGCTCAGAGTTGATTCGTTACATTTTTTAACAGAAAAGAGTGCATTTTGACAGTTTAAAAGACGAAAAGTTGACGGACTTGTTCAGGTTTAAGTCTAACATGCTAGCTCCAAACACGATGCGTGATTGGTTGAAAACGGCTGAGTTGGGATGCTGTGATTCGCTGAGCAGAGAGTGACGTGTCTACGTCACTTCCTCTGACCCCGTTGTTGCTCTGTCATTGGTGGATTCAGTCACGTGACCCGGAAATGAAAACTCGTTTTCATAGGGATTTTCAATCTGTTTTTAAAGCTGAAATACGCTTTAAAGTTGATTCTGATACGTTGCTCCGTGTCTCTGAAGCTCTAATCGCTGAAATTTTGCCACGTTAGAGTTTAAAATCCGTCATTAAATGATGTTTTTGAACAACGCTAGCGATGCTAATTTTAAGCTAACAGCTAACGACCGGATGAGTGACGTGTCACGTCACTTCCTCTGAAGTCAGATGGTAAAGCTTGGTTGCAACCGAAGCCCTTTGCTGTGCTTAAAATCACTAAATAAAGCTGCCACATGTCCCTGAAAACTCATGTTCATGCAAAGAAGTAGTGCTTGTTGAAACAACGCCAAGTTTAAGCTTTAAAACTGTTCAGAAATGTTGATTTTAACCGAGTTTAGCCGAAGCTAATTTTAAGCTAAGCGGCTAACAACAGGATGTCAACAGAACGTCACAGGAAGTCGTCATAGACTCCTGCTGGTAGAAAGCTAAACACTGCCCCCTCCTGGGAAACTTGATATCACAGTTTCACTTAGTTTTAGGTTATTTTGATGAAATTAGACGTGTTTAGACGCATTTGATGAGTTAATAAACGTTTTTCAAGCTGAATAATCACTGTTATCTTGCATTTAAAAAGTAATTAAGGTATTTATGCAGAAAGGCATTTACCAACACATTTTTATTCACTGGTAATTCCTTAAGAAAAGGTGCAAAATAAAAAATTAGAAACTTTTTAAAAAAAAGATACAGTTACAGATATTCACAGAGTTGATAAAGTTTACTCATTTGCTAAAAGATAATACACGTTTAATTGCTAGATCACTAAATAAGAGTAAATATATCAGGAAAAAGAGACTTTTCTGATCTCATTTTACCACCTAAAACAATTACATCTTCTTATTTATTTTTAAATAGAAGATACTGACAGGAGGACAGGAGTAATAACAGTTTTTCTGAAGAAAGACTGATTAATCCTGACACATCATCAATTTTTCTTTTTCTGTTCACCACCTGGTTCTATGAGTAGCTGTTAAATAGCGAGTTTCTGGAAGTAAACAGTTTAAAAAGCGTTTTTTAAACTGATGTGCTGTGAGACTTTTTAGAAAATTGCAGGTTTATAAAAATTCAGTGCTTTAGAGTAAAATACACTGAGAAGCTTGGTAATCTAGTATCTGTTAAGAAATAAGCACATAAAAAGTAACACTGCATAGAAGCATTTACTTAAATATTCATGAATTGGGGTAAAACCAGGACAGGTGCCCACATTTGAATAAGTTGACTTATAACAGTACCTTTGTGTAAACCCAAAGCTTAAAATAGTGTGAAAACTCAATGACACTTGAATACAAATATTTACCTGTAAAATATCTGAAGCTGGCAATTGTTTTTCCAGAAAAAGTGCTACACAGTGAATGAACATGACAGGTGTGTTAGAAAAAGATTTTGATCCTTATGAGATGAGGGACTGTTTAGAGAATGCGTTAGCACTGCTGACAGGACCCTTACATCCATATGGCAAACAGGCGGAGAGCATGAACCCAAAAGAGTTAGTGGACAATCTGATGGAGGTCGCAGAGAGTGTTACCTCTACAGAAATTAAAAGGTCAAACTATGAAAAGCTGGCTAAAATGGCAACGTTGCTAAAAGAATCTTACTTTGCATTAAGACGGGATCACGTCGTGACAGTGTCACAAGTTTCCCGCTGCAAAGGTGAAATAGATGTGCTTAAAAAAGATCTACACAAACGTGAAGTGGATAAAGAGGTATTTTTGGAAGAAGTTATGCGTTTACGAAGTGAATGTCAAACATCACAGGAACGCTTAAAAGCATGTGAGCAGAAACTAAGAGCGGCAACAAATAAAAGTTCTGACGTGGGGCGAGTTTGTCTGGAACTCAGAGAAGACCGTGGACAGAGTCCAGGTCACCCACAAACACCTCAGAAAGACGTTGTTGCACCTCCACATTTATGGAGAGAAAAACCTCCAAAAATCTATTACACACCTCGTGCTTTTAAGCCCATCCAACCACCCTCACCTAAAGTGGTAGGAACAGACCTGAACAGGTCTCCTCCACCAAACATGCAACAGTGTGCTGTGAATGTGTTCGAGGCATGTTCTCATGCTAAGACGCCCATAGAGGTGTTTCCTGGTAAAAAGGTTAAACCCCACTCCCTAGAAATGGAAGGAAGGCGCGCGTCGCCACCTCCTCCTAAAACAGGCGAGAAAAGGCAGTATTTTCAAACTAACAAACCACGTAATGAAGGTGCACGCTGGGACAAAAAGGCTCCTCTTTCAGAGGATGAACGTGATTATCGTATATGGGACATGCGTAGGACGCAAAGATATGGGATCCAAGAGGACCCATATTATCAGGGGAAATCCGAAGAGGAACCCCCAAAAGACGTACCTAACCCTCCCCCACCTCGGACGAAACGAACCGAGGCGATAAAATCACAAAGGTCCCAGGAACAAGGCCCTACACCTCTGAGCTCGGAAGAGACAGAGGAAATACAAAGGTTTTTAGACACTTTGATACACGCTGAAATGGGAATCCAACCAGGAGCACTATGTAGTGATGCGATCGCTACTAACTCTGAAGGCGCGAATGACAACATTACAGATGTCGGTGAAACACACCAAGACATTGCTGTTGTTGCCTCCAAGAACCCCTCATCGGACGAAGGGGGGATAAACTCACACACAAACGATGATGAGTCATCGCAAGCTGAACACTCAGAACCTGACTTTCATGATTTTGAACTAGGCATTCCAGTTCTGGGAGGACTCCCAGATAACCTGGTACCGAGTCAAGAAGCTGGGCCAGTATGTTTCACGAAACCATCACAGGCCATCGCTCTTTTCTCAACCAATGACGTCGACCAAGGACCACAAACCTATGGTGTCTTATCCATAGACAGGTCCGACGACTCAGAAAAGGATTCGTTGGAGCTCCCCAAGGAGCAAGAACCCTCATCAGTCTCATCACAGATTGAACAGGTGGTCGCCCAAGCCGACACTCTGACATCTGATGAAGAAAGAGACAAACTTCGCCAAGTTCTTTTAAAATATGAAAAGTCATTTTCACCTGACCCAGACATCATCCAACCTCAGAAGTTGGATGATCCTGCAATTAAATCGATGATACTGTATCTGACTGACCCAGACAAATACACTCCATCGAAAGTCAAACTGGATTCCAATCCAGACCTAAAAGTCCTCTTTCAGCTGCGCAAACAGTTAAAACTACTCAAGGACAACCTAACTTTAGCTCATGGAGCGACGTCCTCACCCGTGTTCGCGGTCTCCCATGACCGAAGGGGGGTGACGCAAGTTAGGATAATGCTACCAGACGCGATAACGTGAGCAAATCTGACATTCAGAGTGAGTGACGCACCGAAACGTCGTTTTCTAGTTGCTTAATCACTGCTTTTGTCAATGTTGAAACGTTGTTTTACTGGTTGCTTAGTCACTGTTTTTGTCGATGTTGAGACATCGTTTAATTGGTTTTGGTATTGTTTTTGAACACCCCAGGCAAGAATGAATTTTGTTGTGTAGTTAAGTTAGAGACTAAGAGGCCTTTAACCATACCAACATGCAGTTCATTCGTTAAATTGCAATCTTTGCGGAGTCAATGTATATTATTGCTACCTTAAGTACCATAATCTACATTGATCTCACAACGCGTAAGCCGAACCTACTCGAACAATTCTATTCGGGGGGATAGCTAATTCTTTTTGATGAGTCTCGCCATAGACTTCCAAAAACATTTATGGG
>NW_023622839.1:0-4567 GCF_014905685.2 Nematolebias whitei | reverse complement strand
TGGATGGATGGATGGATGGATGGATGGATGGATGGATGGATGGAAAACATACCCCTGAACAATATCCTAGAAAGAATACAAACTTGTTTTAACTGGCCATGAGGTAGTGCTCTGAAATATAAATGAATTTATGAAATTGTTGATAAAACTAGAAAAAAAAGACTCTTTAAAATCTGTTTCTCGTGTACCGTAAGTATCGGCTGATCGCGATCACCCAAAATTAAGGATATCTGGGCCGATAAATCAGTGCACGCCTAATTTAGATCATAGAAACAACGTGGCCTGGCTAAATGAACCGATCAGTTTTTATGCCAATAAATGAGGAGGACCCAAAATCAGACTACAGTCCTGAAGCCAGTTCAGATTGTGCAAATGTCTTGATCCATACTTTTTACCGTCTGCTATTAAAAGCAAATGTGGAGTACAAATGGAGTACAAAATGTCTCTTGAATCTGCAAGTTTTATTGAAACTTGCAGAACGCAATCACTGGATAAATATTTACAACTAATTAACATTTGGAGTCAACTGAATTCAAAATGGTAGCCACATTCAACTACCGATTAAAAAAAAAATGGCTATAACTAAATGTTATAGATGTTGACATAAAATTGTATGTAGTAGTAGCTGCACATATTTTCAAGGTTTGATCAAAACAGCTGTAAGTTCATCAGTTCTCAACATTAAATCTTCTTTCTCTAAAAAAAAAAAAAAAGAGAGAAAACTTTAATAAATTGGAAGTTTTATATATTGCTTCCAAGGAACCAAACATTCTTATAAGTTATTAAAATAGTTCATAAGTATGTTGTGAATCTAAAAGATTTTTTTTTTATGCCATGCTGCACAAGTGAACATAAGAACTAAGATTTCCACTAATGCCTTTACTTTTTACAGCGTAGCACGTCGGCCAGTATGAGCACTGTGAAAGAAATACCACAACTGATTAACGAACAAACCATATGCGCACAAAAACTTGACCTTTCCTGAAACCTAACCTTCTGGTTCTGACCTCGTGCAACGTGAATTCTAGATTGTCCCTAATCAGTATCTGCAGAGACACTGCTGCAGGAGTAACTAATTAGTTTTTATGTGCTGCCGCACGGAGCCGATCCAAGTTCTCCTTTGTACACTTGTTTTTGTAGGAGCTGAAAAAAATCAATTTACGGCCTCCAGTTGGGAGTGGTTATATTCCCTGTCAGCACCAGGACAGACCACAGTGTGGAGGTCAGTGATGATGCTGACCTGAACTTAAACAGGGAGTAATTAATCTTGCACATGGATAAGGTTGCGCCTCAGGTGCTGTGTGTGGTTACTGACGGTGTTGCTGTGACTCAACACGCTGATAGATGTCATACTCCTCTATTATTCCAACCTAAAATCACAGCTTTTCAAAGACAGAGCCTATCTAAAATGAGACTTTCAATCCATGAATGTTATGATCACAGCAAAGCCACGTTTATAGAAGTTGCAACGAAACCTTTTTAGTATTTACCGTACTAGGGACATTCTTTTGATTTAGATTTTAATGACCTCTTATTTGAGAGGCTCAAATTTGAGCTACACTCTTTAGTTCAGTTAGTCGAACTTTAAACAGTGGAAAGAGGCACAAAAACAGCGTTTAGGATCAATGTAATAGCTGCATTATTGCTTTATAAACATTAACTCTTCCCCCACACCAGCCTTTCTATTGCACAGCAAAGATGCAACACTTATTAGTCAAACACGGAATATTCAGACTCCAGATTTAGTTGAGCTTTTAATAAAAGATCAAAATACTTATTTTTCATGGGTCTATTTATATTTTTTCATACCAAGCCAGGGAATGACGCCAGCATCCTGTGTTGCTGGGTTTTGATTCACCACCAAGGAAAGAGACAAACGCATATGTTGTTTTTACTTTGATTTCACTTAAAGCCCATCATTAGTTGTTTAGCTTTGCTATTTCAGTGTAGTTGAACAATCTTTGAGTTTTATTTTTATATAACAAGTGCTAGTGTTATTAATAAGACGCAAGCAACTCTTTTTCCAATGAGGCTAGATAAATATGTTAATACAAAAACAAAATTGTTTCATTTTGACCTGTTGGGATTCCACAGGAGTAAATTTACAGCAGTAATCTTACTTCTAACCTACAAAGCCCTCAACAACCTAGCTCCATCTTACATTACAGATATTGTTGTTCCATATTTTCCTAACAGAGCGTTTCACTCTCAGACTGCAGGCTTACTTGTGGTTCCTAGAGTTTCCAAAAGCAAAATGGGAGGAAGATCTTTACGGAACCAACTTCCGATTTCCGTCCGTAGGGCTGATACATTGTACAGTTTTTTTTAAGACATTCCTTTTTGATAAATCCTATAGTTAGACGGCTTGGTTTCCTGACCTATTCCTTATCCTATGCTGCTATAACCTTAGACTACTGGAGAACAAATTGACCTCATTTCATCAAAAGAACAGTTACAAATACATACAAATGAATTAGTATTTGTAATTATTCTTTATGAACGTGATTTCTGTCTTTTTGTCTTTCCCCCTAGAGAAAACCTGATGGCCTCCATCTTGGACCTGTCATTGTGCATCTGTTCCTCCTTCCTGTTCCTCTCAAACTCAGCCGGTCGAAGCAGATGGTCGCTGGTCCCCGAGTCTGCTTCTACTAAAGGTTTCTTCCTCGTGAGGGAGTTTTTTTCCTTTCCACTGTTGCCTCTGTGCTCGCTTAGGATGGGAGACTGCGATGAAGTGAAAACTCAAAGCAATCTGTTGGCTTCTTAAATAAATACCGTTATCAACGGATTTTATTTGTACGCGAATGTTTCTGTACAGTGCACTGAGATGACTTCTGTTGTGATTTGGTGCTATAGAAACCAACTGAACTGAATTAAATTAAGTCACGTGTGATTTTTCAAGTTTCAATACTGACTGCACAGCCTTATAACGGAAAAAGTGCCCATAACGAGCGCTAACGTAGGTCACTTTAAGAGACGTAAAGTAACGTTAGGTGGTAACTAAACAAGAAACAAGTGTCACCCTATTTCCTCCCTCACTTTTATACTTCTCAACAACTGCATCAACTTGTCAAAACATGAGGTTAGCGATATTCAGGTCCTAGAAGTTGTTTTAAACTACGTTCAATCAACTTCTTAAAAATCAGTAAAGGAAAGACAATCATATTTATCACTTTAAAAAATGCTATTTTATTGTTTGTTTGTTGTAGTTTATTACTTTTTCTATCTTTTTCTGTCGTTGTATAATATTCACACACTATAGAAATACAAAATTTAAATTGTCCCAACAGTAGATGAGGAAAAAAACGGGACAGATGACCTTTCTGTTCTGGGTGTTCGGTTCACTCAACCCTTGGTGGTGAGTTGAAGCAGAAACCACATGAAGGTTTGTAGGAGGCAACAAATTAAAGATTTAATAACTTAACTAAAGTATATAAACAGATAATCAGCCAAATATGTTTGGTTCACAGATAATTTGGAGGAAACAGGTGATCGAGGAGTGATTACAGGTGTGCTGATTACAAATAGAATACAGGTGGTAAGAAACAAATATATATTTTGAGGACATCTAAAGGCGATAGAAATAACTACAGGCACACAAACCAACCCACTAATTCAAACTAATGGACAAACATACAAACTAATTAACTAAACTGGGAAAAATTAAATACACAACGAAAAAACAAAAAACAAAAAAAACTGTAATGTACGTTAATTAAGTGTTATGTATTAGAAACATTTTACTTTGACCAGAATACAGTTTTACATAAATGTTAATTTCATACTAGCCAAAATCAACAGAAACATGCAACATAAAAATAAGAAAAATATATACATTAAACTGGTTTACCTGAATGTTTGTTAGTTTTAATGTTCAGTGATGTCAACGAGCACCAAAAATTTAAAATATTCATTTGGAACTGAACATTTGTAAGATGTTGACTTCTACTATTAACTTTCTGTAGTAAGTGAATATAATTAAGGGGAAAAGAAAGTATACTAAAATGCTAAGAAATTCACATTTTAGATGGACTAAGTTATCACACACACACACACACACACCTACTCAAGTTCATCAACTTCCACTTTCTTTCTCTGCTCTGATAACCATCTCTGTCTGTGTGTCTGTCAGCCTCTGTCCTCCATTCATGCTCTGTTAAGCAGGAATCTCTGAGGATTCACTCTCGAACAGGATCTAAATTATAATACTTTGGCAAGTATAAGTACGGTATAAGCTTGGCATTGTCTTTGTCAAAGAAGTTCTTCAAACGTTAACTTTCTTCATTTAGAGGGTAATATACCGGTAGCTGAGCAAACATGACAGTGTTTTTTTGTTTGTTTGTTTTTTGTATGAAGCTGTAAAGACCTGAAGTTCAACCTAATCCTAAATTTGAATGAGTGAGTGTAAATGGTTGTTTGTCTTGTTTGTCTCTATGTGGCCCTGCGATGGACTGGAGACCCGTCCAGGGTGTACTCCGCCACTCGCACAGTGATGGCTGGACATGGGCACCAGTGACCCCCGTGGTGATGGATGGATGGATGGATGGATGGATGGATGGATGGATGGATG
>NW_023622838.1:0-4568 GCF_014905685.2 Nematolebias whitei | reverse complement strand
CTGAATATGTGCCGACCGTTTCACGAGCCCTTTTGATAAAGAATTTCTTAATACATTTTTGGCGACGAGGATGGGATGTTAAGAATTTAAATAAATAATTCTGAACGGCTGCACCATATTCAAACGAAGGAAAAAAAAAAGAGTGTTGAGAGAATGCGAGTTGCATTCTGGACAAAGAGTCCGTTGAAGTTGTGCAGGGTTATCCAACCCTGGCTTTGTGTTTAAGAGGTGGAGGGGACGCCCGAGCCTTTGTGTGAGAATTTAAAACAGAGGAAAAAAAAGTTTATTCAGACGCCTGAGGAGGCGTGAGTTGAACGGAGAAAAAGTTGTACCGGGATGGGAAGAAATCCCATCCCAGTTGTTTTTTTTATTGTTTTTGAAGAGGTGTGAAGAAGCTCATCTTAGTTGTTAGAACAATTTTTCTGAAAGCAGATAGTCCGAGTGATGTTTTGACCACTTTTGCAGGCAATAGGGGTCAGAAAAGACGGCACACTCAGTCGCTCGCTCAGTTTGGGAGAATGAGCAGTGTAGCTGACGGGGCGGTGGAGCAGGAGTCCCGGTTGCGAGGAAAGTTTGAGAGAAAGAAGGAGAAATGTGTTGAGGAAGTTCAGGAGAAAGAGAAACAGTTTTTACAACGAAAACAGTTGTTATCTGATGCGCAGACAGAGTGCAAGCTAGACCGCTTGATTAATGTAGCTGAGGGCGCGGTCGGTCAGATAATGAGGAAGAAAGAGCGTGATGCTTTGCCGGAGCTAGTCGGAGCTTATGTTGCAAGGTTGGCTGACGGATGGAATCCGTCGAGTCTAATATCACAACCCACAGATGCTCGAGTTTCGAGGCTGTTAGACAGAGGTGGAGGTCAGGTAATGAATTCAGCACATCGAGTCAGAGCTTTGCAAGACTCGAGACCGTTGTTTGAAGTTTGTGTAGAAACAGCCCAACAGATAACATCGGAGGACTCTGATTTACAGGGTCATTGGGTGACCCTGTGGGAGTGCGAGCAGAGATGTGCTGAGGGGTGCGCTCGCTGTGCGTTCACAAGGAGGAGCACAGAGCTGAAAACTGTGAAAAAATCATTTAGCCAACCCATGGGTCGTGGGCCGAGAAGGGACGGCCAGAAAAACATGCAGGAACTTACTCGTTCTGCTTTCTGGAGGGCATTAATGCAGGCAGGAGTGCATGCAGCTGAGATGAATGATGTGTCAGCTGAAGAGCTGAGGGCTGGAAGCCATTATTTGGATTAAAAAGGGGCAAAAAGTAGGGTCCAAAAGTTGACATCAACACTCTGAAAAACAGATATTGTCAAACATTGAACATCAAAGGTCCAGAATTAGAGAGCCCAGATCTTGACGTTAAATTAAAAAGCCCCAAAACTTGAAGGTGATATTGATTTTAAAATGCCAAAGGTCAAAGGAGAAATTAAGACATCTGATGTTGCCATTAAAGGCACAAGTATTGACATTTTGGGCCACTAAGGATGTATTAAAATGCCTAAAGTCAAGATGGTTTAAGGAGAAAAGGGTGGATTTGAAATGTCTAGAAATAAATATGTTGTTTGGAAGAAAGTGCATTGTATGTTGTTTATAAATGGTTTACCTGCAGCTATAGTTTTGACAGCATCTAAAAACAACTCTAGAAGTATCCAAAAATATCTGAGATAAAAAGAATTTCACCATCTTGTTTTGCAGATGTTTCACATTTAAAGTGAAAGTTCAGCTCTTTTCAAGAGGGGTTCTGTGGAAAAAGTTAACATCTCAGTTTTGAAAACTGATGAGTTAAACATTTTGAGTGGGGCCAAGACTAGAAGAAGGATTTCTTTTTAATAAATAAAGTTAATTATTGACACTTTTTGCATGAAGTGGTTATGTATGAAGAATTGTTTGATTAGTTGTAGAACAAGACGAATGACATTAAACTGTAATACAGCAATGTGAAGCATGTCAGCATTAGAAAAGAGGGTCACGACAGTAAAATGCAGGGACATATAGGGGAAAGGGACCATATCAGATCTGGCAAACGGATTTCATTGGCCCTTTGCCATGTCACAGGGGTGTAGATATGTATGTACGGCTGTAGATACATATTCAGGTGTGTTGGTGACTCATCTTTGTAAATATGCAAATCAGACATCTACTTTAAAAAGTCTTAGTATGATGAAATAATTTTATGAGGGTCCCCTTCAGATACAGATAATGGGACCCATTTTACTGAAAACAGGTGAAAGACTGGTCAGCTGAAAAACGTGTTGAATGGATTTATCATATTTCCTTATCACCCACAAAGCTGCTGGGCTGATTAAGAGAATGGATGAACTGTTAAAAAAAAAAAGAAATGCTGAGAAAATGAAAGACATGATTTGACAAACTGAAAAGTAAATTTGTTGCAGGCTGTGTTTACTCCAGAGCTGCCTGTGAGGAAAAAAAAGAACTAATTAGCAACTCCTGGGTCTGAGGACTCTAGAGCCAGTGACAGTGATTTCAGGTCAAATTCAAGTTATAAAATTGGTCTGGGTCTGCAATATCCCAGAGGCAGGAGAAGGAAAAATGGGTAAATGTATAAGTGTTATTAAAGAGAAAACTAATTCCTCTCTCTTTTTGTTGAAAAGTAGTTTTATTGTTTCCACAGCTCGATGCTCTCCTGGCCTTGGTTGTTTGGACGATCAAGGTCGCCCCGAGGAGCTGGTGACAAGGTGCCAAGTCAGATCGGAGTGCAGGCTGTTTGGGCATCACGTGCCTTGTTGCAGATGGACAACGCCTCATCAGCAACACCAGGACGTGTCGTGGAGGAGGATCAGGTGTTCACTTTGGTTGAAAAAAAAAAGATGCAAGCAAGATCTGAGTGCAAAGTGACTTTTGACATGCTACCACAGGGAAACCATCCCAGTGGTACCTTAGATGTCAGATTGGAGTTGTGTGGAGACCCCACTGTGTAACATGTGTGGGAACGGTACATGCTAAACCAGATGAAAGAAAAAAAGGAGAACGAAGTTTGATTTTTACTGCCAATTAAGGAGAAGGAGGAGACGTGCTTCGTTGGCAGTTATCCCAAGTTGGAGTCTGGATACCATCAGTTGTCATGACTCAAGAAGAAACGGTCAAAATACTGATAAAAGAAATAAACTTGCAGCCAAAGATGTGGGGGAGCACAGGAAAAAAAAAGTGCTCTCCAACATAATTGAAGCTTTGAACTTGTTTTCCTGTGTACCTTGCAGTTTTTTTTTGTACAGCTGCAGAAAGAGCGTTTCCAAAGGGTGGTGACAACATCCAATCACCACGAGTGGAGACGGCTGTGGAACATATCAGGTGTACACTGGTTGGTTTTGAAACCTGAATTGACAAAATGTAATGATAACATGTGTGAGGGACATTGGGTTCAATACCATGTTAACGAGACAACCACAGTTATGCAAATATCACATTTTGCCTTTAATAACTGTACAAGGACACTGGTTTTAAAAAATATATATATATAAAAGTACAGGGTGAGTGGTTTGAGCCACAGACAAATATCACATATAACATGCAACTATGTGAGACAGCTGATAAAAGAGTGATATGTATGTTGAAACTAATCATGTTAACCCATGTTTAACCAGAGACAAGGTATTGTGTGATTAGACTCATGAACTAGGTTAGAGCAACAATAAAAAGTACCTAAGGTGACTTTCTCTGGATGTGTGTGTGGTGTACATCTGTGAACTCGGAACAACCAGACTTATCGTTTGACTAATTATAGTTCCTTACTCCATGGCGAGTCTCTCTGGATCATTTAAAATGCGCATTGAATGAGTCCATAGAGTTGACTGAAATGATCAAGTCTCATAAGTCTAAACGTGTCTGATCTAACAAGTGTCCACCTGCATGGCTCAAAGAAAGGTTTTTACATATGGCTAAAACTAATAGTATAGGCGTCGGCTCACCATTGGTGGGATATATTCACAGGAATATTATCTACGGCGCAAAATATATGCAGTATCCCTTTTGTTTGTTTAGTGAAAAGAAGAATAACTAGTTTGATCTATGTATCTCTGTATTAACTTTGTGTATTTTGGGAACTTGTTTAGGGTTTAAAAAAAAGAATTAATCAGGAAATTTATAATACAGCTGGTACATGGTTTGGTGAAAAAAAACTATAATCTGAACACCTACCAGGTGTTTTGATTTACAATGATCGTGTCAGTGGGAATGTAATAAATCAAAACGTTCCAGGGGTTTGAAACTAGTAACTGCGTGAGTGAGTTTATTTAGGATAAAATCCCAGAACAATTTCAGGAGAACTCGACCATTCAGAGGTCGGAGATCGTTTAGAGTTCAACTTAAAGGGATGGCATTTTCAAGACTAAAAAGTTGTATTGTGGAATTATGTTTTTCATGTCATAAAGGCAAAAGGGTGGAATGATATAAAAATATGTTTTGTATCAATGTATTAAGTTGCCTTTATGCCTATTCAAACATATATATATTGTGTGTGTTACTTATTCAGAATTAAATGTCTAAAATTGCCATAAAAGCAAGGGTGGAATGATATAGAAATTATTATTTTAATGCTTTTATGTCAATCTAGACCTA
>NW_023622837.1:0-4568 GCF_014905685.2 Nematolebias whitei | reverse complement strand
AATTGTGGTACAGAACAGTCAGATAACGCTTCACAATGGCAAAAAAGTGTCGTATTTTCATCAACTTACCAGAAAAACAAAAAGAATGAACTACGTTCAATGCTGAACCCGCTGCTGTTTGGAACTTTTTGCCGCTGCATGACCCACGTCACATCCGCATTCCATTCTTTCTATGGGAGTCTATGGGAGTGTCGCAACTCTCTCTTTATAGGGCTCTGTATAAAACTATTTCTGATGTTCTCTGCAGGATAATGCTCCCCTTGTCCTCCATGCCTGTAGTTCAGATCTGCTCCAGCTTACCTTAGATCATCTGGATGAATTCTTGATTTCTATAAAAGATATTAATTCAACCTTTATTTAAACAGGTTCGTCCCATTGAACCATGAGGACTCATTTACAAGAGAGACTGAATATAATTGTTGTATTTGTCGTTTTTTTTTTATGTCAACCAAGAACTTTGTTGATTGTAGCCTGACAACTATTGTGAAATTGTAATTCATTGATTAAAATGTTAATCTAAATGAAACTGTTTCTAGTTAAAATCATAACAGATGACAAAATAAGTGTTAATTGTGCAAAAATAAATCTCCAAACAATTTATTATAAAATATGTAAAATGTAAAACAAGCTTTAATAAAGTACTTTTACTGACATTTATACTGTTTATTAATGACATCATCTCAAGTCAGCAGCAGCACCATCATCATCATCACAAAGTGAGAGCTGTAAATTTTATCTGCACAAATATTTTCAATCAGGACTCAAAATGTTTAACTGTCAAAGAAATGTGCAAGAAAATAAACTAATGTCACTCTACAGGCACATTTATAATAATAATAATAATAATTTTATTTAAAAAGCGCCTTTCACGACACCCAAGGACACTTTACAGTAAGAACAAAGATCAACAGGAATAAATTACATAAAGAATATAAAATACATACAGCAAAGTTAAGGATAAGTGAGTCTAAAGAGATGTGTTTTAAAGAGAGAGAGGACAGTTCACAGAGACACAGTGAGGACGTGTGAGACTGAAGGAGGTTCAACCATTTGTTCATGGACCAGAACCAGATGAGAAGAACAGCAGAACTTCCAATGACCAGTGATCTGACCAGTGACCTGACCAATGACCTGACCAGTGACCTGACCAGTGATCTGACCAGTGATCTGACCAGTGATCACACATGTTCTAAATTAAACTTTTGTACGAACAGTGTAAAATAAGACGTCATATTTTTTATTGAACAATAATCTTCATTCTAACAGTGACATTGTAATTTCAGAGACTGAGGAAGAAACAGAAATGAGGCGAGTGAGATGAGGGAAAGATGAAAATGTGTCCTCAGAGGACGGGGACATGTCAGGATCTGATGATCCAGGATCAAGAGGACCAGGAGGATGGATCAACAGGCAGTCAGGGAACAGAGATGAACAACCTGAGGAACAATTAGAACAAAAAAATACATGAGCAGGATAGAAGAAACTCAGACAAGAAAATTAACTCAGTCCTGTGAAGAAAAATGTTAATGGAAAATAAATTGACATATTTTTACAAAAGATCAGATGAAGACAACTTGTAACAACCTGCCCCCACCGTTGCGATGATAGGGGGATTAATTACATAACGCTAAATACGTCACGGGCAGTGTCTGAAGCTGACAGTGCTTAAAACTTACAATGGTTGAGAAGAAAGCATAACCTAATAAACAGAAAATAATTCACCCCACATGCAAAAAAAAAAAGCTCTCATAAACAACTGATGATATTGGCCACGCAGGCTAACATTTAATGCCCTTTACACAATTTAAACAAACACATCAGATGTGCACATAAACAACCCGAACGCTTCATTCCCTCCCAACATTTACATATCTGCAGACAAACCCCATAAATCAAAAACCAAGCTGCACCAACTTTCAGTCCGAATGTTCTCTTAGAAGGAAAGTTTGTTTCAAGTGGGATGAGGGAAACGCCCACTCAATCCATCCAGGCGTCGGCGCGCCAAAATAAAAAGAAGCGATCTCACCAGAAACTCAAGGTCCATTTAGCGTGCCTCCCCTGCAGTCCTGGGTAAGAAAAAGTTACTGATCCCCCGCGATCCCAACTCAGGGTGATAAACGGTCCACAGGCAGTCCAGGGCAACGGCCTCACACCAAATCCTCCTCGGCAGGTGCGCACTCCAAGGCAAGAGAGGCCGACGCCGTCACTTCCTCCTCCTTTTAAGCTCTCTTCCCCAAAACGTATTTTTACACAGACAAATTTACACAAACAAATAAACAAGTTCAAACTTCCATTCAGAACACAACCATTACCTTACAGGGGACAATAATTAATAATAAATGGTCATAGTTTTCAGCGTAGACAATATCATAAAATAAGGAGAAAGGAAAAAAAAATGGAAATACATCTAAAGCTGTATTAATCGGTCAGTGACCATTACAAACTGGCATGAAGAAGAACTTCCAGCTCCATCTCAACGTACCTGTGATAGTTTAATAAGTGTTTTGTTACTGTCCTACAGTTTATTGATGCTGATATGTTCTTGGTAATAATTCTTATTTCTTGTTCTGTCTTGAAAGAGTCTCATCGCAACTTGACCCATGATTACCAAACACTAAATCAATAATATAAAACTAATGTAATTTAACAGTCCTGCAGTAAATACTAACTTTGTGAAGGTTATGGTGTTAAAGTAATTTCATTCAAACATCTTGATTCAGCTGTTATTGATTAATAGAAGACAGAAAATGAGATTTTGTACCTTTGTGATACTTTGAATGCAACATTCAGTTCATGAAGTCATTCTCCTCTGGTTTACCTGGAAAACATGAAAAAAAATTGACTCATCTCCACAATCACGTTTTTCTTTTAATTATAATGTCACAATTTATGTTGCAGTCTTTGACAAATTATCTATAACTTTAACTAAATTACGTCAATCTAGTTGTCATGTTGTCATCATTCTTTGTTAAATCAGGTCTCTCTTGTAAATGAGTCCTCGAGGCTCAATGGGATTTACCTGTAGAAATAAAGGTTGAATGAATCTCTCAGGAAAAAAAGGCCAAATATTTTCTAGTTGAGTTCAGTAACTGGAATTACCATAAATTTAAAAAGACCACCTTTCAAAATGTAAGCAGTAATAGATATTTTAAAATGCTGAATTAGAAATAGACCCGTTTAAACCGTCATGTTGCAGAGCAGCTGCAGTTAAAACACAACTAGCAATTTAACACGTTTCATTAACTAAAACTGGCGACACAAAGTATTAATGTTGATCAATTGTGGTACAGAACAGTCAGATAACGCTTCACAATGGCAAAAAAGTGTCGTATTTTCATCAACTTACCGGAAAAACAAAAAGAATGAACTACGTTCAATGCTGAACCCGCTGCTGTTTGGAACTTTTTGCCGCTTCATGACCCACGTGACTTCCGCATTCCATTCTTTCTATGGGAGTCTATGGGAGTGTCGCAACTCTCTCTTTACAGGGCTCTGGTTACACTGAAGAAAGTTAAAACAGGAAGTCAAACTTTCAGTTCTGGTTTGTCTTACAAAATTTAAATTACACAAAGTGAACAGATAAATTAATTTACTTTGAAACAACTGAAGATCAATGGAAGTTATTGTAGGGGTTTTTCTTGTTTAAAAAACCAGCACCTATTAAAAAATAATAACCACAACAGAAAACAGAGATGAGTTGTAATAGACGCAAATTCTTTGCAAAGAGAGACATCATCTGACCAAGGTCAGAACGAAGTCTAAAGTTGCTTCTGTGTGCGTCCGTTTTTATTGGATCATGTAGGAGTGGTTAACAGATAAAAACAAATAATACAGATGCGGCAGTATTAGAAGACAGAAACTGCAAGCTCAGGTCAGAGTGTTCTCTGGGGACGTTCAGACCGCACTGCTCTCAGCATGTCCAGCATACATGTCCAAAGTACACTTCTACACACAGAAACTTTGTTGAAACAAGTATACTGATAAGAAAAACAGTTTCAAATGATCAATAGTCCAAAACTCTCCAACAGTTATTTCTGTCAGCACTGCAAAATTAAATTGATTTTTATCACAATGCAACATGAAATATTTATATTTTAATTAGTATTTTTTTCTGTTTTAACATAATATATCCTTATCATGTTCTAATAATAATTTGAACACAGCACATTGTTCAAACATTAAAGTGTGATTGTTTGAAGGTGATAATGTAAAGTGTGGATGAGGAAACAGAAGAAGCAGAAACAGTCCAGTCAAAGTGTCTGCATACAAGCTGCTGCTGCTTCAACCTCTGTGGATCATCAGGACACAGCTCATCTTCTCCCACAAACACACCATCATGTTCAGCTCTCCACAACAAACGTCACCACCTCCATCTGTAGAGAGAAGAAGAAGCAGCAGAAGAGATAAATGAGTCTTTCAGAGAGACCAACACAAACTTCAATCACAACACATTGTGCAACATCTTTGGGTAAAACTTAGTAACTGTTGGGAGTCAACCCTACTTGTCTGTTAGCAAAATATTTCATAAACCACTGGATGGACTTTATTTAAACTTGCAGTAAATAAAT
>NW_023622836.1:0-4569 GCF_014905685.2 Nematolebias whitei | reverse complement strand
ACAGCATGAACCCAAAAGAGTTATTGGACAATCTGATGGAGGTTGCAGAAGGTGTGACCTCTACAGAAATTACAATGTCAAGTTATGAAAAGCTGGCTAGAATTGTAATTTTGCTGAAAGAATCATTCTATGCAGTTGTTAAGAAAGCTGATTACCTTGTAATAAGGTTAGACAGTGAAAAAGAGGTGGTTCAGAAAATTGAAGAACACTTCCTTCAATTTGAGAGCGAACACGAGGTCCTCATGACAAAACATTATGAACAGATGTTTCATTTACAGCAAAATGCAAATGCAGAAATTGATTCGCTGAATAGCAAAATACAGTTACTTAATGCATCACTATCTGAAGCCAGGGATGCTAAAGAGCTGTTGTCCAGTGAATACTTTGCATTAAGAAGGGATCACGACGAGAAAATGTCACAAGTTTCCCGCTGCAAAGGTGAAATAGATGTGCTTAAAACACAACTTGAGGAATGCACACTGGTAAAAGCGGTATTACTCCAACGATGTCTGCTTTTACAAAGTGAATGTCGGACATCACAGGAACGCCTGAAGGCTTGTGAGGAGGGACTGGCCGCAGCATCAAATAAGAGTTCTGACGTGGGGCGAGTTTGTCTGGAACTCAGAGAAGACCGTGGACAGAGTCCAGGTCACCCACAAACACCTCAGAAAGATGTTGTTGCACCTCCACATGTGTGGGGAGAAAAACCTCAAAAAGTCTATTACACACCTCTTGCTTTTAAGCCCATCCAACCACCCTCACCTAAAGTGGTAGGAACAGACCTGAACAGGTCTCCTCCACCAAACATGCAACAGTGTGCAGTGAATGTGTTCGAGGCATGTTCTCATTTTAAGACGCCCATAGAAGTGTTTCCTGGTGTAAAGGTTAAACCCAACTCCCTAGAAATGGAAGGACAGCGTGCGTCGCCACCTCCTCCTAAAACAGGCGAGGAAAGGCAGTATTTTCAAACTAACAAACCACGTAATGAAGGTGCACGCTGGGACAAAAAGGCTCCTCTTTCAGAGGATGAATGTGATTATCGTAAATGGGATGTGCGTAGGACGCAAAGATATGGGATCCAAGAGGACCCATATTATCAGGGGACGTCCGAAGAGGAACCCCCAAAAGACGTACCTAACCCTCCCCCACCTCGGACGAAACGAACCGAGGCGATAAAATCACAAAGGTCCCAGGAGCAAAGCCCTACACCTCTGAGCTCGGAAGAGACAGAGAAACTACAAAGGTTGTTAGAAACTTTGAAACACACTGACACGGGAACCCAACCAGGAGCACAGTGTAGTGATGTTATCGCTACTAAATCTGAAGGCGCAAATGACAACATTACAGATGTCAGTGAACCACACCAAGACATTGCTGTCGTTGCCTCCAACAACCCCTCATCGGACGAAGGGGGGTAAACTCACACTCAAACGATGATGAGTCATCGCAAACTGAAAACTTAGAACCTGATTTTCATGATTTTGAACTAGGCATTCCAGTTCTGGGAGGACTCCCAGATAACCTGGTACCGAGTCAAGAAGCTGGGCCAGTATGTTTCACGAAACCATCACAGGCCATAGCTCTTTCCTCAAACAATGACGTCGACCAAGGGCCTCAAACCTATGGTGTCTTACCCATAGACAGGTCCGACGACTCAGAAAAGGATTCGTTGGAGCTCCCCAAGGAGCAAGAACCCTCATCAGTCTCATCACAGATTGAACAGGTGGTCGCCCAAGCCGACACTCTGACATCTGATGAAGAAAGGGACAAAAATCGCCAAGTTCTTTTAAAATATGAAAAGTCATTTTCACCTGACCCAGACATCACCCAACTTCAGAAGTTGGATGATCCTGCAATTAAATTGATGATACTGTATCTGACTGACCCAGACAAATACACCCCATCGAAAGGTAAACTGGATTTCAATCCAGACCTAAAAGTCCTCTTTCAGCTGCGCGAACAGTTAAAACTACTCAAGGACAACCTAACTTTAGCTCATGGAGCGACGTCCTCACCCGTGTTCGAGGTCTCCCATGACCGAAGGGGGGTGACGCCAGTTAGGGTAATGCTACCAGACGCGATAACGTGAGCAAATCTGATATCAAGAGTGAGTGGCGCACCGAAACGTCGTTTTCTAGTTGCTTAATCACTGCTTTTGTCAATGTTGAAACGTTGTTTTACTGGTTGCTTAGTCACTGTTTTTGTCGATGTTGAGACATCGTTTAATTGGTTTGGTATTGTTTCTGAACACCCCAAGCAAGAATGAATTTTGTTGTGTAGTTAAGTTAGAGACTAAGAGGCCTTTAACCATGCCAACATGCAGTTCATTTGTTAAATTGCAATCTTTGCGGAGTCAATGTATATTATTGCTACCTTAAGTACCATAATCTACATTGGTCTCACAACGCTTAAGCCGAACCTACTCGAACAATTCTATTCGGGGGGATAGCTAATTCTTTTTGATGAGTCTCGCCATAGACTTCCAAAACATTTATGGGGAAACCAAACACCCAATCTCAAGTCGTTCGTCTAAAAGACAACAGACAATTGAACCAAACTATATTTTACCATGTAAAGCTAACTTAAACCAAGTTAGAAATGGAAAAATAGTTTGGACCCCTTTTCTATAGGTATAAACCCCTGTAGTTACCCTTTTCAGCATGTTCCACCCCTTAACTGGTAGTTGTAGCTGTTCCCAACCATAATAGCTAACACACCAGGTGCATATAGTTTAAGGCCTTATGTAAAATCCCCTCCATAAGCCCACCTTAAACCACATAATTGCATGTCACATTGAACCAGAACGGCACAGACTGGACGTCGCCCAGAGACGACCTTCGCTGGAGGCGACCTGCAATCCTGACGTTGGTCTCCACTCTTCAATCCAGTGGCCGCATCTTCAGTTCAATCCAAGGGTACCCCTCTGTATGCTGATCAGTCAACACTTCCAATTGTTGTGGATTTACCGTTGTGGATTATATGACTTTTTCCAATGGATTACAGACTCTGTTTCCAAGGGGTTAAAGCATTGCTACAATGGAATTACCGACGACGTTATGGAATTATAATCAACACAATGGAATTACCAAGAACATTGGGGAATTACCTTGACTTTTGTTTTCCTTGCTGGATTACCTTTGACTTTGTTTTCCTTGCTGGATTACTTTTGACTTTTGTTTTCCTTGCTGGATTACATCAAGCTCAAGGACATTCGAAGGCGTAAGTTCATGTTTGGAATTCATCCCCATGGACAGGTGATGATTTCCAAAGGGGGGACTGTAGTGGACTAGGCCTGATGTCGAAACCTTGACCTTAGGCACCTTGTGGGACAGAAACTGTCATTTCATTTATTTGAATCCAGAAATACAGGTTCACCCATCCTGAGACTTTCTTTCTGGAAAATTCAAGTGAAAGAACACTCCCTTTTCTATTATCATTACTGTTTTACAAATGTTTGATAATCAAAGTGTTTTAGTTCAACCATTTTAGATGTTGCAGTGAACTAATCATTTTTAATTAACTGTGAAAACAGTAACAATGATTTTTTAATCCTCATGCAAAGTTAGAATTCATGTTAAGGCCTGTTACAGAGTAATTATGCATTTTCTGATTTCCTATCTTTGAATGAGCAGTGTACGTTTGCTCCAAGGTCGGAGTCGAAGCAGACAAGTGTTGGAACAACTGTCTTGTTTTTAAATCCTCTCAGACGTAAACAGAGAAGTTGGCACCTGTTTCTCCAAACTCGCCCAAACATTTCTCTCGCCTGTCTGAAAATGAATTTCAATCTGTTCCATAACATTCTTGCTGTTTTCTGACTTCTAGTAACCTTTTACGTCACAAAACACACCCCTGTCTGGTCGACATTGGCCAATAAGAAAACTCCCAAATGAACCGGAAATAGAGCCCTTTAAAATGTCGGTACTTCCTAGTTCTCTCAGATTTTGATGTTGTTCTGTGAGTTGCCGTTGGAGTCGGGCTGGAGAGTTTGCAGCTCCAGGCGTTTGGGAGAACAGAAGTGCAGCCATGATAAGGCTCTTCCGAGATTGGGATTATAACATCGTCCACCTCTGAGTGGAACTCGGACGAACCCCACTCATGTGAGGTCCACTGGCTGAGGTGAACGTGTGTCAGACGGAATATCGTCACTACTTCGGACGAGTCACAGCCATCCTATGGAGACGCTGGACAGGTAGCGTTAACTGGAACTCCGTATCCGCTGATTCATCTTCAGAGAAGTAACGAGTCAAGTTCACTACCGAGCGTACCGAGGAAAGCTGGGTTCGAATGGAGAGTGTCGTTTCTGGTCAACACTCTCCCTCACACACCATCTTCTACTCCCTTTAAACTTCATTTTCCATCTTTAAATTCTTCTATCAAGTAGAAATCATTCCAGATATTTTAGAAATGTCTGTGTAAAGTGCTCATCCACCGCCGTGTGGATAATCAATCAATTGTACAGCTTGCTGATTAATTATGTTGTTATTTTCATATTTTGCCAAATTAATGTAAATGTTTGATGTTAAACTTTGATTCTGTAAATAAATGACCACATTCATTTTGATGGGTCAA
>NW_023622835.1:0-4570 GCF_014905685.2 Nematolebias whitei | reverse complement strand
ATTAAGGAGTTTGAGGAGAGAGAGGAGTGCAGGGCAGGATCCCAACAGTACCCCCCCCTCAAGAATCGCCTCTTGGCGACCTGAGACGTTTCTCGGGGTGTGCTCTGAAGAACGAAGTGACGAGACTGGCGTCCAAGATGAAGGACCGAGGAATCCATGATCGTTCCTCTGGCCCATAACCTTCCCAGTCGACCAGATACTGGAAACCCCGCCCACGGCGCCGTACGTCCAGGATACGGCGGACCGTGAAGGCAGGGTGATTGTCGATGAGACGGGGGGGGCGGAGGGAGGTCGGCCGGAGGGCACAGAGGACTGTCTGTAACTGGCTTGATTTGGGACACGTGGAAGGTGGGATGAATCTTCATGGATGATGGTAGCTGGAGTCTGACAGCTGTGGGATTAATCATGCGGATGATGGGGAATGGTCCAATGAAACGAGGGGCCAACTTACGTGGGGTGTCCCACAGTTGAATATGGCACGTGGAGAGCCACACCCTTTGTCCAACCCTGTAGGATGGGGCTGCGGAGCGATGACGGTCTGCAAGGGCCTTGTTCTACGTGGCTGTACGGAGCAGGGCGAGTTTGGTCTGGCGCCAAACCCGACGACAACGTCGAAAATGGTGTTGGACGGACGGGACCGCAATATCCCCTTCTTGACTTGGAAACAGGGGAGGGGCGTAACCTAGAGATGCTTCAAAAGGAGACATGCCAGTAGCGGATGATGTATGCGTGTTGTGAGCATACTCAATCCATACCAGATGTTGGCTCCATGAGGACGGATTGTCCTCCACAACACATCGAAGAGCAGTCTCCAGTTCCTGATTGGTCCGTTCGGCTTGCCCGTTGGATTGGGGGTGGTACCCAGATGTCAAGCTGACAGAGGCCCCTAGAGAATTACAAAAAGACTTCCATACCTGGGATATGAACTGGGGACCTCTGTCGGAAACCACATCGGACGGAATGCCGTGAACCCTGAAGACATGCTGGACCAACAGTTGGGCCGTTTCGAACGCCGAAGGAAGTTTCGAAAGGGGAACGAAATGAGCTGCCTTCGAAAACCTGTCAATCACAGTGAGGATAACGGTGTTGCCATCAGAAGGGGGCAGACCGGTAACAAAATCGAGAGAGATGTGCGACCATGGACGACTAGGAGTGGGCAGAGGCAGCAGCTTACCAGCAGGTGGCCGGTGACCAGTCTTATTTCTGGCACAGGTGGGGCAAGCGGCAACATAACTCTTAATGTCAGCATTTAGGGTAGGCCACCAGAAGTGTCTCTTAGTCAAGGAAATCATACGTGCAAGACCCGGGTGACATGAGAACTTGTGTGTGTGGAGCCAGTCGAGGACCTTCGCTGTGATACTAGCAGGAACGAACATAGTACCAGCGGGGCCTGTTCCTGGGTCAGGGTCTGACCTCTGAGCTTCCAGGATATCCTGTTCGATGGACCAGGTGAGAGTGCCAACCACACAGGATGATGGTAGTACGTTTGGTTCCTGTGTGGTGTCCTCCGGTGGTGAAAACTGTCGTGAGAGAGCGTCGGGCTTCGTATTCTTGGATCCGGGTCTGAAAGTCAGTGTAAAATTGAATCTTGTAAAAAATAAAGACCATCTTGCCTGTCTTGGGTTCAACCGTCTGGCATCGCGAAGGTACGTGAGGTTTTTGTGGTCCGTCCAAATGAGAAATGGAGTGTCCGTGCCCTCCAACCAATGTCTCCATTCTTCCAGGGCCAGTTTCACGGCCAGAAGCTCACGGTTCCCTACGTCGTAGTTCTTTTCTGCGGGGGAAAGGCGCCGAGAGAAAAACGCACAGGGATGTACCTTGTTATCAGGGGATGCTCTCTGCGATAGGACAGCTCCTACTCCAGTGTCGGATGCATCCACCTCCAGGATGAATTGTTTCTTGGGATCTGGGTGACACAATACAGGGGTAGATGAAAAAAGTGTTTTAAGCTCACCAAAAGCCTTGTCCGCCTCCTGAGTCCACTTAAAAGTCCTAAGAGTAGATGTTAATTGTGTGAGGGGGGCAGCGATCCTGCTATAGTTCTTAATAAAGCGGCGGTAGAAATTGGCGAAGCCCAGGAATCGCTGAAGTTGTTTCCTCGTTTCCGGCGTTGGCCACTCCACCACTGCCTTAGTCTTTTCAGGGTCTGTGCGGTAGTGTCCCCCTTCAAAAATGAAGCCCAAAAATGGAACAGACTTTGCATGAAATTCACATTTCTCTGCTTTGACATAAAGTTGGTTCTCGTAGAGACGTTGGAGAACAGTTCTGACATGATGAACATGTTGTTCCTCATCTTGTGAGTATATAAGGATGTCGTCCAAATACACAAAAAGGAACTTGTTCAAAAAATCTCTCAGAACGTCATTAACTAGAGCCTGAAATATTGCGGGGGCGTTAGTGAGGCCAAAAGGCATAACAAGGTACTCAAAATGTCCTAAGGGAGTCTTAAATGCCGTCTTCCATTCGTCACCCTCCCGTATACGAACGAGATGATAAGCGTTACGGAGATCTAATTTTGAGAATATCTTAGCGTGGTGTAACTGCTCATGGATGGAGTCGATGAGGGGTAGCGGATATTTGTTTTTTATTGTAATTTGATTTAATCCTCTGTAGTCGATGCAAGGGCGCAAAGTCTTATCCTTTTTAGCCACGAAGAAGAACCCTGCTCCAACTGGAGAGGTAGAGGGGCGAATTATACCTGAGTCTAAGGATTCCGAAATGTACTCCTGCATGGAGTCTCGTTCAGGACCAGAAAGATTATATAGGCGACTAGAGGGAAGAGGTGCCCCTGGTAACAGCTCGATAGCACAGTCATAAGGTCGATGTGCAGGTAAGGATGAGGCCTTTAGTTTACTAAACACAGGAGCTAAGTCATGGTACATCTTAGGAATCTTAGACAGATCAATAGACTCCGAAGAATTATTGCGTTTTAATGTGGAAGGAATTGCAGTTCTTAAACAGTTCATGAGACATTGTGGGCTCCATTGTTCTATTCTTTTTAATCTCCAATTAATGACTGGGTTATGTTTGTTCAGCCAAGGGAAACCTAAAATGAGCTGAGACACATGAGATTGAAAAACAAAAAACTCACAATATTCGTGATGGTTCCCGGAGATCATGAGGTGCAGGGGCCCGGTCTTAGTGTGGATGGAGGCGAGTTTTTGTCCAGTGAGGCCCTCCATAGATAAAGGCGTGGAAAGGGTCTGAGTGGGGATGGATAAGAGATCCACTAGGTCTTGGCTGATGAGGTTCTGTTCTGCTCCGGAATCCACCAGGGCGGCAACAGACTTCTTTTCAAGACCCACGATGATGGTAGTGTTGATCTCCAGACGAGAAACAGGAGAAGAAGAAGTAGTAGTTCTCACCAATATCTCCTGCCTTATTGGTGAGATGGTTCCTTTCCCAACAACGGGCATTGAGCAATAAAATGTCCTTGTTGGCCACAATAAATGCACGCTCTGTGTCTTCTCCTCCTCTGTTTCTCCTCGGCGGACAGACGAGTGTGGCCCAACTGCATAGGTTCCGGTTCAATATTGGTCTTCTTCTCCAGCGCCCGTGTTGGAGTTGATCTAGGTGTCCAGTTGAACCCGGAAGCAGTGGTACCCTGGGAAATGTAGTCACCTTGATAAGACGTTGGGCGACGTCGTGACGTGTATGAAGAGCCGGAAGTTGTGGCATGCTGGGAATCGTAGTCTCTCTCCCATCTACGTTCTTGAAGTTGGTTATCGATGCGGGTGGCGAGGTGGATTAGCTCATCCAAACTTTGAGGCTCCTCTTGCGTCGCTAAGCGATCCTTTATGGAGTCAGAGAGCGAGTGGAGGAAAATACCTTGAAGAGCGCTCTCTCCCCATCCGGTTCGGGCGGCGGTGATTCGAAACTCCAAGGCGTGTGCTGTTACCGATCGCCAGCCCTGACGAAGGGTGAGTAGCCTCTTAACTGCTTCAGACTTCTGGAGGGGTTGATCGAATACTTGTACGAAGTCTTCTAAAAAGGAGGAGAAGGTTAGTGTGTCGAGCTGATGAGCTGATAAGTGAGCCTGAGCCCAACGTAGTGCGTCTCCCTTTAATTGGGTAATGAAAAACGATATCTTGGCTGAATCTAGCAAAAAACGACTGGGTGCACTCTGAAAAGTTAGCCTACATTGCAGAACAAAGCCCCCACATAGTTCAGGGTTCCCATCAAATAGTTCAGCAGGCTTTAAATTTTGCTCCACAGCGGTTGGTTGAGG
The DNA here is from genome assembly GCF_014905685.2 of Nematolebias whitei. NCBI lineage: Eukaryota > Metazoa > Chordata > Actinopteri > Cyprinodontiformes > Rivulidae > Nematolebias > Nematolebias whitei. Next base: position 342 of record NW_023622835.1, on the reverse strand, counting down.
AAGGACATGAGTGGGGGAACTAACCTCTGGAGTAGATGTTGTCGCTGGTGGTAGCAGCTGGGTCATCCCTTGTTTGACAGAAAACAACATACTGCCCAGTTCTTGTAAGTTAGATTGGTTAGTCTGCTGTAATGCGACTAAACGCTCGAGAGTTGCTTCATTCCTTTCTACTCTCTGCAACATTGTCTGAAACGTGAGTTGACTCTGCTCAGCTCCTGAATCCTTCGAGGGTACTAGGTGTGGCTGGGACATTCTGTTAAGATCGAGGTTGTACCCAGGATGAAGGACCAGAAAACTGAACAGAGACCAGGACTCGAAGTACCAAAAAACAGTGTTTATTTA
>NW_023622834.1:0-4570 GCF_014905685.2 Nematolebias whitei | reverse complement strand
GCAAACAGAGGAGGAGGACGTGGGTACACAGTACCCAACCCTCAGATGGCACCAGCAGGACAACACCCAGGCATGGAATATGTACCTTCAGGCGCTGGATCTGGTAGTTATTACCAACAATGACACACCCCACAGAGAAATCAGGCCATAGGGGGAGGAGCAGACCCTATGGTACGAATAAAGGTCCTGAACAAAGACTTATCATTCCTGGTGGACACAGGGGCCACATTTTCAACTCTGAATGATCAAGACTTTTTGCAACATGCCACATTGAACACAGTTTCAGTGGTTGGATTCTCTGGGGTACAACAAAAACTGCCATTAACCGACCCCTCCTGATTACAGCAGGTCCACAGTCGTTGACTCATCCCTTTGTTTTGTCTAAGGATGTGCCAGTTAACTTACTGGGTAGAGACTTGTTGAAAAAGATGGGAGCGACCATCTTATGTGAACAGACTGGTTTGAGAGTTACTTTGCCAAATGGGACTACTTGGACTTGTTCTGCATCTACTTCCTCTTCAACATCACAATGTCTTCTTCAACCCGTACAAGAGGAAGTGGCTGACATCTAGTGGGCACTACTGCAGCCTGAATCCACAGACCACACTGGCATTTACTCAGCCTACCTGTCTTGGAAGCCTTGGGTGGACGCACTGCATCCCTATGTTCCTCCTCTCGATCCCCCACATGTTACTTTTTTTTATGACCGAGATTCTGATGATTGTTACAGGGAACATTTTGCTCAAAATCTACAAGACACTGATTGGTTACTAATTTCTGATAAACTAATTGTAGGGACTCAAGGTGTGGCTTCTCATGTCACCCTGTCTCCATCTCAGTTGGAATGGTACAGGATGTCATCTGAAGCATTACCACATGTTTCTCTTGCTCTTGCTCCCACACATCAGGCTAAAGATTTAGGACCTATGGTGAAATCAGTAATGACAGCCATTGATTGGCATCCCACACAGCTTCCATCAGTTGTTTTTTCACCATCAACAGACTGCTACATCATTGATGTAAAGACATAAGATGTAGGCAGATTAGAACATGAGCTGATATCTAGAGAACATGGTAGAGAAAAAACTGATCACTCTGACGTTCCCGGTATGTTGGCCACTCTCCCAACCACCCTCTGGTCCCAGGGTCCGGAAGATGTGGGTTTGGCTAAATGTGCACCCATCACATTTGAACTTCTTCAGAATGATCCTCTCTGGTTGTACCAATATGCTCATAAACCAGAGGCAGAACAGGGCCTGACAGACGCAGTTCATGGTCTGTTAAATGCAGGAGTACTGGAACACTCATACTCAGAATGGAACACACCTATTTTACCTGTTAAAAAAGTGGGCACAGGAAAATACAGAATGGTACAGGACCTTAGGTCAATCAATGCTATCCTTAAGACACCCACCTGCCCGGTTCCAAATCCTTATGTAGCATTGACACAGTTGCAACCTCAGCAAAAATGGTTTACATGCATTGACTTAGCAAATGCTTTCTTTTGTCTTCCCCTGTCAGAGGAAGTGCGAGACATCTTCTCTTTCACATTTAATGGTCAGCAGTACCGTTATACTCGTCTACCTCAGGGCTTTGTGCTTTCTCCTGGTCTTGTTGCAATACGTAGATGATCACTTAATTGCATCAGAAACAGCACAGGATTGCCTTACAGCCACACAGGCTGTCCTACTTCATCTCCATGACGCGGGTTTCAAAGTCAGCAGATCTAAACTTCAAGCCGTTCGTACACAGGTCTCCTTCTTGGGTAGGCTGGTCTCAGCGAGAGGCACAACCCTCTCCCCTGAACACAGAGCTTCAATCTTACATCATCCTAAACCCACAACAGTTCAGGATATGTTATCTTTTTTAGGCCTAACCGGGTACAGCAGGCATTACATCCCCGATTACAGTGAACTAACCACACCCCTTCACGATATGGTCAAAGAACAAGGCATGAGAAAGTTAAAATCTAATCTGGTTTGGACGGTTGAAGCAGAACAGGCATTTATCGCCCTTAAACAACTCTTATCTAGAGCCACTGACTTGGCCCTGCCAGATTACACGCTACCCTTCCATCTTGATGTTTCTGAAGCAAAACATACCATTAATGGCGTTTTGTTTCAGAAAAAGGGGGGAGACAGACACGTCCTGATGTACGCTAGTGTGCTGATGGATGGTACTGAAAAGCACCATCCGTCATGCACGCAGGTGGCAGTGGGATTGAGTAAGATTGTTTCCAAAACCGCACATATAGTGATGGGTCATCCACTACACATTTTGACATCACACAACATCGTGGCTTATGTCAACTCTGAACTTTTCACAATGACCTCCTTGAAACAAAGACGCATGAGTAACATTTTAGCCGCACCAAACTTATTATTCTTACATGAAGGGATAAACATGGCCGATGGAATGAACACAACACACACACATGACTGTGTACAGAAGGTTTATAAGGAAGAGAAAATCAGGCCCGACCTACAAACTGAACAGATACCACATTCAGACAAACTCTACACAGATGGCTGCTGCTTTAGGATGGAGGATGGTTCTTTGAAGTCAGGATTTGCAGTTGTGAAACAGAATGATGACACATTTGAAGTGGTGAAGTCTGGTCAGCTAGAAGGTCAACAGTCAGCTCAGAAAGCTGAAATTCGAGCTGTAGTAGAAGCACTGAAAATGAGCACAGGAAAAGAAATTACAGTGTACACAGATTCAGCGTATGCTTATGGAGCAGTACATGTTCAACTGCCCCAGTGGAAAAGAGCAGGATTCCTAACAGCAGGGAATAAACCCATAAAACATGAAGAGCTCATTCAAGAACTAGCAGACAGCTTGATGCTCCCGAAAAAGGTGGCTATAGTGAAATGCAAAGGTCATGATGCAACACAGTCAGACACAGCAGAAGGGAACAGACAAGCTGACAGAGCAGCTAAAGTAGCAGCTGGCTATTTAGCAAGAGTACAGATGGTGACAGTTGAAGAAGAATGTCAGTTGAACACCCAGTGGGATGAAGCAGGGATTGCAGAGGCTCAAAGTAGAGCATCTCCTGAGGAAATGACATTGTAGAAAAACAAAGGAGGTAAGAAAGGTGAAAAGAATGGTTTGTGGACAGGACCAGATCAGAAATGGATTTTACCAATGACATTGAAATCACTGGTTTTTCAAGAAGCGCATGGTTTAGCTCATGTGGGAAGCAGACAAATGCTCAGGAATCTTCAACAATGGTGGCACCCTCATTTAAATGATATGATAACTGAACACATTGGAACCTGTAAAGTTTGCTTACAGTACAATAGTCGACCAGCTGTTAAACCGAAACAAGGAACATTTCCACTCCTATTCAGGCCAGGACAGGAGATAATTATAGATTACACTGACATGCTGGAACCTGTTAAAGGTTACAGATATGTGCTGATGTGTGTTGATACCCTCACAGGGTGGCCAGAAGCCATACCTGCAAGAAGAGAAGACAGCAAAACTGTTATTAAGTTTCTGATTAACCATTACATTCCCAGACACGGATTCCCTGAAAAAATCAGATCAGACAATGGAACTCACTTTAAAAACACAGACCTGCAGGCTGTGGAAAAAATGTTAGGCCTAAAACATGCGTTTGGGACCGTGTATCATCCTCAGTCACAAGGTAAATTTGAAAGAATGAATCAGAACATAAAACAAAAATTAAGTAAAATCTGTGCACAGACTAAATTGAATTGGGTTGACGCATTACCAATCGCACTAATGACAGTAAGAACTTCTGTTAATAATGGAACTGGCTTTTCTCCCTATGAGTTAACCACAGGTCGACCTTTTCCTGGACCACATGCGTGCTCACTGACCAGTGAGGAGGATCGTAAGATGGACCATAAGGTATACTTTCAAGAGTTAAAAGCATTGGTGTCTAACTTTACTCAGCAGGTACACAACAAGCGGAGTCCGACTGAGGAGCTAAAGGAACCAGCCCTCCCCACTGCGGAGGGGGTATTGCTGAGGGTTATTAAAAGGAAGTGGCAGGAGCCCCGGTGGATGGGCCCCTTTCAGGTGACGGAGCGAACATCTCATGCAGTCCGCCTGAGAGGAAAGGGGGACACCTTGTACCATTGGAGTCAGTGTGCCCTAGTTCGAGAACCAGGAAGGAGTTAAGGATCTGTGCCAAGGAATCGAAAACTAGACTCTCACATCTTGGTAGACCAAAGCAGCCGAGTATAGTTGCGTGCCGGCCCGGAAGGACTTTGTTGAAGGGGGCCACTCGGTGCTGGAATATTCACACATAGTACAGACACTTAGAATCAACAGAAACACCACATAATTAGAGTCTCACATTCCACGAAGAAAACTCAGAGACATAGGAGGATTCAATATCTCTGAGCACCCCAGGGGAATGCCCCTGAGTACGTGTGGCACATTCTGATGTCGTACTAATATTTTATTGACATTTTGATTTTTTTAACCTCTTGAAGCATTTTTTGATAACAATTTTCATATCAATAATTTTGTACTCTCTTTTTGTGTGTTCAAGGGAGACAACTGCCTTGCTGCTGGAGGAGGAATTGAAGTCTTATAA
>NW_023622833.1:0-4570 GCF_014905685.2 Nematolebias whitei | reverse complement strand
GGTGGTGTTGTTGCTCCAGCTGAGGTTGTCATTCATGTGTACACCCAAGTACTTGTAGCTGGAGACCACTTTGTGAAAAAAATTAATAAACTAACATGTATTGTTTAAATATCATTTAATCCATGTTCATTCTGCAGACTTTCAAAGTTGGTGTGTGTATGTGAACTCTGGTAAACTCTTGTAAATGTGAACTTTTGTCCTCTGCTCAGCAAACGTCCTTGTATTTCACCACCTGCAGAGAGGCAAAGATACAGAACTTTTATCTAAACGGCTGAGGACGCTTTTCGTATCAATATGTTTTTCTTTTTCAGAGATTCTAGCCACATGAACAAAGACTTGTTACAAATCTAATTAAAAAATACCAGCTCCACAAATGTTTATCAGAATGTTCTAGTCACATGGACAGAAGACTTGTTACAGAACACGGCTCAACAAGAAGAATAACATCATCTCGTACTGATAACAAGAACTTGTGTATGGTATCAACCTGAGGAACTTATCCTCCCTTCATGATAGAATGTTATTGTGACGCACGAAACATGTATAAATATATGTACTGTCTCTTTAAGAATCCAGTGTGCTGTAATGTGCTTGTTCTGACTTCACGCAGGCAGCAACTCCTTTCTGCAGAAAGAATAAACCTCGCGCTCCGTTTTGAGCTAAAAGAGAAATGTCTCTGGTTTTCTTTTTATTAAGAGTTTTTTAAAGTTTAGAACAATTATTATTTTCCACAACTTCCACCGCAGATCCTCTTATGCTCAGGAGGGTGTAGATGTTTTTGTTCCTTCTGAAGTCCACAATCATCTCCTTTGTCTTCTTCACATTGATGTGAAGGTTATTCTCTTTGCACCAGCTCTCCAGGTGTTCCACCTCTTGCCTGTAGCTGGACCCATCATTGTTTGTGATGCATCCCACCACCGCTGTATCGTCTGCAAACTTTACAATGTGACAGCCTGGATGGGTAGCTGCACAATCATACGTGAGCAGAGTAAACAGGAGGGGGCTCAACACACATTCCTGAGGAGAGCCAGTGCTGAGGGTTATGGTGGAGGAGGAGAAGTTGTGGATCCTCACTAACTGTGGTCTGTTTGTTAAGAAGTCTAGTACCCAGTTGCAAATGGAGGGGCTTAGTCTTAGTGTGGATAGTTTGTCCATCAGGGTTTGGGGGATCATGGTGTTGAAGGTGGATGTGAAGTCCACAAAGAGCATACGGACGTAAGAGTTTTTCTGCTCCAGGTGGTTGAGCGCAGTGTGGACCACAGAGGAGATGGCATCCTCTGTTGATCGGTTCTCACGGTATGCATACTGATGAGGGTCCTCGTTGATGTTGATGGTTGTTTTGATGCGAGTCATGACCAGTTTTTCGAAGCATTTAGCAACTATCGGGGTGAGGGCCACTGGCCGATAGTTATTCAGACCAGTCACTGTAGAGCTTTTTGGGACTGGGATGATGGTGGCAGTCTTCAGGCAGGTGGGAACTGTCTCCAGGGTAAGTGAGGTGTTAAAGATGTCTGCCAGCACCTCGCAGAGCTGATCAGCACATTCCTTCAACACTTTTCCGGGGATGTTGTCTGGGCCAGTTGCTTTGTGCGGATTAATCCTCCTGAAGGTACTCCTTACTTCGGCTGAGGTCACGCTGAGATGCTCTTCATCCAGTGGTGAGGTGAGCCTGGTGCTGGGTGGTCTGTTCGGGTCTTCAAAGCGTGCATAGAACTTGTTGAGGGCATCAGGCAGAGATGGGTCTTTGGGGCATTGTTCACTCCTTCCTTTATAATCTGTTATGCACTTAATGCCCCTCCACATGCTCCGAGGGTCTTGTGAGATGAATTGACCCTCAATCCTCTTTGCATATGTGCCCTTGGCCCTCTTAATACCAGCAACCAGCTCTTTTCTTGTTCTACTCAGCTCCTCTGAGTTTCCAGACCTGAAGGCAGTGTTCCTGGCATCCAGCAGGGTACTCACCTCTGCATTCAGCCAAGGTTTTCTGTTGGGGTAGTTTTAACATTTCTGATAGTGGAGACAGTGTCAGTACATGTACTAATGTAACCCAGAACTGAGGATGTGTATTGGTCAAGATCAAGCGAACCTCCATTTTCAGCAGCTTCTCTGAAAACCTGCCAGTCTGTTCGATCAAAACAATCTCTCAATATGGGGCCACTGTCCTGGATACAGCATTTAACTTCCTTTTGTACCGGTCTGGAGCGTCTCAGCGGGGGCATGTAAGCAGGAGCCAGGAAGATTGAGATGTGGTCTGACAGTCCTAGGTGGGGGCAGGGTTCGGCTTTGTATGCATCTTTTACGTTCGTGTAAACATGGTCCAGCGTCTTGTCTCCACGTGTTGGAATTGTCACATGTTGATTAAAGCTTGGGAGACAGCCCTTTAGATTCACGTAGTTAAAGTCTCCGGCTACAACGTAAAGAGCCTCGGGGTGTTTGCTCTGCAGGGAGCTGATGATATCATGTAGCTCCTGCAGTGATTCATTAGCATTAGCGTCCGGAGGAATGTAAACGACAGTGATGAAAGTCACCGTGAACTCGCGGGGTAGATAATGTGGCCGACATTTCACTGTTATTTGCTCCAAAGCCTTCGAGCATGAGCTATTTACAACAGTACAGTTCGTGCACCAACTTTTACTCACGTAAATGCATACTCCGCCTCCCCGTGATTTTCCCGTTAGTTCGCTGCAGCGGTCCGCTCGAAAAAAAAAGTCTGTCATCCAGCTGGAAGACTGTATCCGGCGTTTCGCTTGTAATCCACGTTTCTGTGAGGCAAAGCACCGCACACTTCATCTCTTCTGAGGCGCCCGCTCTCAGACGAAGTAAATCCACCTTGTTGTCCAACGAGCGGACATTCGACAGAAAGAGAGACGGCATGGGGAGTTTACCAGCTTTAGCGTTAGCTCGTAGCCTCACCATAACCCCCGCCCGGCATCCTCTATAAGGTAAATGATTATTCCGTTCTCGTTTCCACTACTGATCATTTTTCTTTCGAGTTATCCTAATGTCTTTCTGAAGGACATTTGAATTAGTTTACATGGATTAACTTTTAGTTCTGTTGCAGGTGAAATGTAGGATTTGCTCACAGGTGCTATCTTGTCAAGGTACAAAGATATATCTCCGAGGCGAACACAATACTACAACACTGGAAAACGCAAATATTAAATTAACCTACGTTATACAAACTTCCAATGAAATTTCTATGTACACCATCATCATCAGTGCCCTGTGAAAGGGTGCTGTCAAAAGCAGGATTGGTTTGTAAACGACACAATCGCCTTGACCCAAAGATGTTACAGCAGCTGATGTTTCTAAATAAAAGCCTGTAAATGAACCTTATTCAGTCTGTTTCCAGTCTTTATTGAATTTGCCTGCAATGACTTTTTAAATCCAGCAAATGTCACCATTAAGTGATACAGCAACAGTTTCAACACAGTGTCGACACAGTTTGGGAAATGTGCCATACACACAATGAGGCCTCATCTGCCCATCACTATCTCTAATCAGGATAATCACTGTGAAAAATCACATCATGTTGCTGTGTTCGTTCTTGGGGCGGCTGTGGCTGAGTGGTTAGAGCAGTCGTTCTCCAATGCGAGAGTTGGGGGTTCGAATCCACCAGCAGTCACATGTCTAAGTGTCCCTGGGCATAACACTGAACCCCTCATAGCATCTGATGTGTGTCCCATTGGTGTCTGAATGTGATCTAAAAGCACTGATTAGTCTCATTAGAATGAATTGTTCAATTAGCTTTGTAGAAATCTAGTAGAGTGCTGTATGAATGGGTAAATGAGGACACAGATTGTAGTGTAAAGCACTTTGAGTATCTTGAAACAAGATAGAAAGGCGCTATACAAGTACAGTACATTTACCATTCACGTGTGATCATCTGCTCACACAGACTCAAGTTCGTGCAGTGTATTGTTTTTATGCTATTAGCGTTTAGTGTATATTTAGCTGATGTTTTTCTTAGTTCATAGTCTTAGTTGACTTAATTGAAGATGGCCGCGCTCAGAGCAGTTGCAGCTTCACAGGCTCCCGGTACCATCCCAGTTTTTAGAAGTTTTGATATTGACTCTGTGCCTGACTCCGCGCGATTTATGCGTGTGAACTATAGCCGAACCGAACTGATGAGAATAGGAGCGGATTTGCCACGAAATATAGCAGAAATCAGCAACAAACTCAAAACTACGCTCGGCAGAATGCAGATCTTAAAGTCATCTACCTGGAAGCTGCAGCAGAGGCGTTCCAGCGGGCAGAAGAGGAAGCGCTGCTCCCGGCTTAAGAGGAGAGGATGCCGGGCGGGGGTTATGGTGAGGCTACGAGCTAACGCTAAAGCCGGTAAACTCCCCATGCCGTCTCTCTTTCTGTCGAATGTCCGCTCGTTGGACAACAAGGTGGATTTACTTCGTCTGAGAGCAGGCGCCTCAGAAGAGATGAAGAAGTGTGCAGTGCTTTGCCTCACAGAAACGTGGATTACAAGTGAAACGCCGGACTCAGTCTTCCAGCTGGATGACAGACTTTTATTTCGAGCGGACCGCTGCAGCGAGCTAACGGGGAAATCACGGGGGGG
>NW_023622832.1:0-4571 GCF_014905685.2 Nematolebias whitei | reverse complement strand
CATCAGGTGTTAGACGAGTACGTCCCACCTGCATAGGTTCTGGCTCCAGCAGCGTTGTGTGTGTCATTGGAACCGGATTCAAGCAACCCTGGGATTTGTAGTCCTCTAAAACCGGCTTGTAGTTGCGAAACCCTCCTGATGACGCAGAAGACCGGAAGAGGCGGCCCTCTGGGAGTTGTAGTCCCGTTCTCTACGTCGCTCCCGGAAACGTTCATCCAGAGATATTGCCAAATTTATTAAGGCGTCAAAACTAGGTGGCTCATCTCGTGCCGCAATCTGGTCTTTAATATACTCGGACAAGGAATTTAGAAACGTACCTTGTAACGCTCTCTCGTTCCATCCGGTCTGTGCGGCGAGAATGCGGAACTCGAGAGCGTGTTCGGATACCGGTCGCCGGCCCTGACGTAATCCCAGCAAACGTTTCTCTGCATTGGGTTGTTGCAGCGGACGATCAAAAATCCTGCGGAACTCGGTGAGAAGAGTGTCGAAAGAAACAGTATCCATGTCATGTTGATGTAGAAATGAAGTTGCCCACCGGAGAGCGTTACCTTTGAGTTGGCTGGAAAAGTACGTGATTTTAGCGATGTCCGTGGAGAAGCGCTGAGGGGCCCCCTTGAAGGCGAGTTTGCATTGTAGGAGGAAGCCTTCACATAGATCGGGGTCTCCAGAAAAAAGCTATGAAGGTTTGATAAACAGTTCTTCATTAGTTAGTTTACTTACTGGGCTGAAGTCGGTGGGACTCGTTGCTGGTGGGGCAGCTGGGGCTGTAGAAGGAGAGGGTGCCAGTCTCTGATTAATAGAAAAAAACATTCCTCCAAGCTCCTGTAAGTTGGACTGAGTCTTTTGTTGTTGGACTAAAACTTGTTTTAACATCTCTTCAAGTTGGTAAATTTGCTCAGCTTGAGAAGAGGATGAAGCTTGTTCGTTTATGGCCTCGTTCTGGGTTTTGTTTGGCTGGAGCATTTCTGTTGTGACTCAAGGTACCCAGATGATAACGAGAACCAAAACGACACAAGATTCAATAAAAGTGTACAGTGAAATTTATTTACAGTGGAATCTTATTTACATATATACATGTAGGTTGGCTGGAACCCCTGGAAGAGCAAAGGCACGGTCAGGATGGTCAGGCACGGAGGTAGTACAGGAATTGATTATGAAGTCTTGTTTCTTTCTTACAGGTGGATTTGTAGAGTCACTCTGTGTAGAGTCCAGGGTTTCCAGAGGGGTCCAATCCTACAGGCAGTACGAGGCAGGCAAGTGGCTGGAGGGCAAGAGCGCAGGGAACGAGGTGCAGGACCAAAAACGAAGCAGGGATGGATCCAAACAACAGGTTGGCTGTAGGCACACAAAAAACAAGGTAAGTTCTCTTTTCTTAATCTTAGCATTACTGGCTAGAAGCATAAATACCCAAAGAGGAATCAATGCTCCAGCAAAGAGTAGAGCTTGACTGCAGCCTTAAGTAGTGTGGAAGCTCATCAGGTAGACGACCGTCAGCTGAGGGTAATCAACGGCCATCTTGGGGCTGCAGCAAGTGCTACTCCTACAGTACCTCCCCCTCAAGAATCGCCCCCAGGCGACCTGAGGCGCTTCTCGGGGTGGGCTTGGAAGAACGCAGTGATGAGGCTGGGATCTAGGATGAATGAGCGGGGAATCCACGAACGCTCCTCCAAACCATATCCCTCCCAGTCAACGAGGTACTGGAATCCCCTTCCTCGGCGTCGCACATCCAGGATGGTCTGTACGGTGAAGGCTGGATGATTGTCGATCAACCGGGTGGGTGGAGGGAGGTTGGCAGGTGGGCATAGTGGGCTCTCCAAAACATGCTTGACTTGGGAAACGTGAAACGTGGGATGAATCTTCATGGAACTAGGGAGCTGTAATCGAACTGCAGAGGGGTTGATGATTTTGATGATGGGGAAGGGACCGATAAATCTGGGGGTCATCTTCCTGGGGGTGTCTTTCAGATGTATGTCTCTGGTGGAGAGCCATACTCTTTGACCCACTTGGTAGGATGGTGCAGCAGAACGGTGGCGGTCGGCAAACCTCTTGTTCTGGGCAGCCGTGCGCAACAGAGCCACCTTGGTTTGGCGCCAGACGCGTCGACATCGGCGGAAGTGGTGTTGAACGTACTGTGATGTCTGTCTCTTGACTGGAGAATAAAGGAGGCATTGTAGCCAAGGGAGGCTTCAAAGGGAGACATACCTGTAGCCGAAGATTTGTGTGAGTTGTGGGCATACTCCACCCATACCAAGTGTTGACTCCAAGCCGAGGGGTTGCGTTCCACAATGCACCGTAAAGTGGACTCTAATTCTTGGTTACACCTCTCCGCCTGACCATTCGACTGGGGGTGATAACCGGAGGTGAGACTGACAGATGCCCCCAAAGTATTGCAAAAACAACGCCAAACCTGAGATATGAATTGTGGACCCCGGTCTGATACCACATCTGATGGGATGCCATGGATCCTAAAAATGTGCTGAACAAGGAGATGGGCTGTCTCCAAGGCAGAAGGTAATTTGGGTAGTGGAATGAAGTGGGCTGCTTTTGAAAATCTATCAATGACAGTGAGGATGGTTGTGTTACCTTCTGATCGTGGCAGGCCAGTGACAAAGTCCACCGATATGTGTGACCAAGGACGGCTGGGCATTGCTGGGCATTGGTAGTGGTTGCAACAGACCAGCAGGGGGTTGGTTTCCAGTCTTATTTCTGGCACAGGTGGCACATGCTGCAACAAATTCCTTTACATCATGGGAGAGCATAGGCCACCAGAAATGAGTCTTGGTAAGCGATAACATACGTGAGGTACCAGGGTGACAGGAAAGTTTATTAGTGTGTACCCACTCGAGTACCTTTGACCTCATGGTAGAGGGAACGAACAGCGTCCCATTGGGTCCTGTACCGGGATCGGGTTCGTCCTTATGAGCCTCGCGAACCTCTTTCTCAATAGGCCAGGTGAGGGCCCCAACAATACAGACGGGAGGGATGATGTTCTCCTCAGAGACAGGTTCATCTTGGGAAGAAAACTGGCGAGAGAGAGAGAGTCAGGCTTGGTATTCTTAGAACCCGGTCTGAATGTCAAGGTATAATTAAATCGATTGAAAAACAATGACCAACGTGCCTGTCTGGGCGTCAGTCGTTTGGCGTCCCTCAAATATGTCAGGTTTTTATGGTCAGTCCATATTAAAAAAGGAAGTTCAGTGCCCTCTAACCAGTGACGCCACTCCTCTAATGCTAATTTTACAGCCAGAAGTTCCCGGTTGCCCACGTCATAATTCCGTTCCGCTTGGGACAAGCGACGGGAGAAGAAAGCACAAGGGTGCACCTTATTGTCGCTGGGGGACCTTTGGGACAGCACTGCTCTGACCCCAGTATCGGATGTGTCTACTTCCAGAATGAACTGCCGTTTGGGATCTGGGTGACAGAGGATGCGTGTGGAGGAAAAAAGTTGTTTGAGCTTACCAAAGGCTGCGTCTACTTCAGGGTTCCATCTGAATGTCCTATTGGTTGAGGTAAGCTGTGACAAGGGTGCGGCGATGCGGCTGTAGTTCTTTATAAAGCGTCAATAAAAGTTTGCAAATCCCAGGAAGCGCTATAATTGTTTCCTGGTCTCAGGAACCGGCCACTCCACCACTGCCTTGGTCTTCTCAAGATCCGTTCTGTAATGTCCCTCCCCAAAGATAAATCCCAAGAAGGAAACAGATGACACATGAAATTTGCATTTTTCACCCTTTACGAATAATTGATTCTCGTATAGTCTTTGAAGCACGGTCCTAACTTGAGTAGTGTGTTTGGTCTTGTCTGTAGAGTAGATGAGGATGTCATTGAGATATACAAATACAAAGCTGCTGATAAAATCTCTTAAAACGTCGTTGACTAATGCCTGAAAGACCGCAGGAGTGTTGGTCAGGCCGAAGGGTATGACAAGATACTCGAAATGTCCAAGGGGAGTTCAAAACGCCGTTTTCCATTCATCTCCCTGTTTTATACGGACCAAGTGATAGGCGTTTCGTAAATCCAAATTTGGTAAAGATTGTGGCAGATTGTAATTGTTCATGAATAGAATCAATTAACAGGAGGGGGTATTTATTCTTTATGGTAATGTTGTTAAGACCTCGGTAGTCGATGGATGGGCGAAGAGTCTTATCCTTCTTGGTTACAAAGAAAAACCCTGCTCCCATAGGAGAGGTGGACGGGCGAATAATCCCAGAGTCAAGGGATTCCTCTATGTAAGTCCTCATAGAATCTCTCTCGGGGCCAGAGAGATTGTAGAGGCGACTGGTCGGTAGCGGAGCCCCAGGAAGAAGGTCGATGGAACAATCATATGGCCGATGAGAGGGCAGAGATGAGGCCTTCTGTTTACTAAATACTTGGGCCAGGTCATGATACTCTGGGGGAATAGACGATAAATCAGTCTCCTCTGTGGGTGAGTCGGGTCTGGAGTGTTTGGAGATACTAGAACGAAGGCAGTGCTTAAGGCACCTGTCGCTCCATTTTTCTACCCTCCCGATCTCCCAGTTTATGTGGGGGTTATGATGCTTCAACCAGGGGTACCCTAAAATACACTGGGTGTT
>NW_023622831.1:0-4571 GCF_014905685.2 Nematolebias whitei | reverse complement strand
CCCCGTTCTTCGTCGCCTCCTGAGTCCAGTCCTGTCTCCACGGGTTCTAGCTCTCAGTTCTCTCGTGCCTTGCCCAAGCTCTGATCTCTCGTGCCAATCCACTCTGTCTCTGGGTGTGTTCGTCCTGTTCTGAAGCTGCTGTACAGTGCCTCCATCTCACCATCTCCTCTGGAAACTCTGGGTACCTCTTGGATCAACTCCTACAAGAACCACCAACTGTAAGCTAAGGAAGCTATTTGCAAGTTTATATCAAACAACTTACCTGCCCCAGCTGAACTTGTCCTCCGTTTCCAGGAGTTCCAGTCCTGATGCCTGTGCAGCCAGTTTATCACTGTAAATAAATAAACACTGTTATTTTTTACTCTGAGTCTCGTGTTGTTCCGGGTCTCGTTCGATTGGGTCACTCCTGAGATATCACAGAAATGCTCCAGCCATCTAAGACCCAGAACGAGGCCAGGAACGAGCCGGCCTCGCCACCCTCCCAAGAGGAACGCCTCGTTGGGGTGGAGAAGATGTTGGAATGCATGTTTAAACAGAACCAAGAGACTAAGTCTAACCTTCAGGAGCTTGGAAATATGGTGTTCGCCATTAAACAGACTCTTTCTCCTCCTCCTGCAGCTCCAGTCGCACCTCCAGAGCCAGTCCCTGTCTGCTCGTGCTTGACAGGCCACACTGCGGAAGACATCCTCGTCAAACCATCCGAACTTTTTTCGGGAAACCCTGACCAGTGCGGTGGTTTTCTTCTTCAGTGTGAGCTTGCCTTCAACGGAGCCCCAGGACGTTACAACACTGACAACGCAAAGATCACATTCTTCATTAGTCAACTTAAGGGTAACGCCTTACAATGGGCAACATCTTTTTTGAAGCAACATGAGCTAAAATCTGTTTCGTTTAATTTATTACTCACAGAGTTCCGTAAAATATTTGATAGGCCATTACAGGGACCCAACGCAGAGAAACGTCTGTTGGGTTTATGTCAGGGCAGGCGACCCGTCTCCGAACACGCACTCGAGTTCCGCGTCATCGCCGCACAAACTGGTTGGAATGAAAGAGCGCTCCAGGGCACTTTCTTACATTCCCTTTCCGATCACATAAAGGACCAGATAGCTGCACGTGATGAACCTTCCGACTTCGACGCTCTTGTTAACCTCGCTATTTCCATAGACGAACGTTTTCGGGAGCGTTGCCGTGAGCGACGCTTCGACTCCCGGCAATTCTTCACTTCCGGGTTAGGTCCGTCACCAAATAGCTTCCCCGTTGAAAACTACAAATCCCAGAATACTTTCGCGTCTACGTCATCACCACAGCCTGCGTTACCTGAACCCGAGCCAATGCAAGTTGGACGGGCCCGTTTAACTCCTGCCGAACGAAACAGACGTCAGATTCACAATCTTTGTATTTATTGTGGTAGTAAGGGTCATTATATTGCCTCGTGCCCCAGGCAGGGAAACGAGAGTGCCTACCAATAAAAAGAGAGGTATTGGTGGGTACATCCTCATTCTCTCTACAACAGCACAGATTAATGTTACCCACAGTAATTCAAAATAATCAGAGTCGTTTTTCCGTCTCAGCATTGTTAGATTCGGGTGCTGAGCAAAATCTTATTAGTCAAAGATTAGTTAATGAATTCCCACTTCCCGTAGTAGAGATCCAGCCCCTCAATATTGCCGGTGTTACTGATGAAACCCTCGCCCAGATCAAATATAAGACCACCGATCTTCATTTAATCACGTCCGGTAATCATCATGAGCACACCAGTTTCCTCGTTTTTGAATCCCCTTCCACGCAAGTCATTTTGGGTCATCCTTGGTTTAAGAAACATAACCCACACATTAATTGGGAACTGGGTAGGATCGAGAGATGGAGCGACAAGTGTCTAAAGAACTGCCTTCGCTCCGGTATCTCGAAACCTTCCCAGAACCCCAGTCCCGACGATGAGATTGACATGTCCCAGGTTCCCTCCGAATATCAAGATTTATCCCCGGTTTTTAGTAAGAGCAAGGCTCTATCTCTCCCGTCTCATCGCCCTTATGACTGCGCCATTGACCTTCTTCCTGGTGCCCCTTTTCCTGCCAGTCGGCTGTTTAACATCTCTGGCCCAGAAAGAGAGTCAATGAAGACTTACATTGAAGAGTCATTGGACTCTGGTATTATTAGACCATCCACCTCTCCGTTAGGAGCAGGGTTCTTCTTCGTCTCTAAAAAAGATAAGACCCTACGTCCTTGTATTGATTATCGTGGACTAAACAACATAACAGTAAAGAACAAATATCCTCTCCCTCTCATAGACTCAATTCATGACCAGCTTCAATCCGCAACCATTTTTACCAAACTCGATCTGCGTAACGCTTATCATCTCGTGCGAATTAAAAGTGGTGACGAATGGAAGACCGCCTTTAAGACTCCTCTAGGTCATTTTGAATATTTGGTAATGCCCTTCGGCCTTACCAACGCCCCTTCAGTGTTCCAGGCCCTAATAAACGACGTTCTTAGGGATTTTCTCGGTGATTTCGTATTCATCTATCTGGACGACATCCTCATTTACTCCAAGAACCCCGAACAGCACGTTACCCATGTTAGAGCAGTTTTACAACGTCTTTATGAGAATCAGCTATTTGTCAAACAGGAGAAATGCGAGTTTCACGTCTCTTCGGTGGCTTTTCTTGGGTTCATTTTTGGTAAAGGCCACTATCGCACGGATCCTGAAAAGACCCGAGCAGTAGTGGATTGGCCCACCCCAGAGACTAGGAAACAGCTTCAACGCTTTCTCGGGTTCGCTAACTTCTATAGACGTTTCATTCGTAACTATAGTAGAGTTGCGGCCCCCCTGTCACAACTCACCTCCATAAATAAAATTTTCAAATGGAACCCCGAAGCAGATACCGCTTTTAAGAAGTTAAAAGAACTTTTTTCTTCACCGCCCATCCTTTCTCATCCGGACCCGAGCCATCAATTCATCTTAGAGGTTGACGCCTCTGATTCTGGTGTTGGGGCCGTTCTGTCCCAGAGGTCCTCCGAGGACAACAAGATTCACCCATGCGCTTTTTTCTCTCGATGTCTTTCTCCAGCAGAGAGGAACTATGATGTGGGCAATCGTGAGCTCCTCGCCGTCAAGTTGGCCCTCGAAGAGTGGAGGCACTGGTTAGAGGGAACTGAGACTCCTTTCTTAATCTGGACTGATCACAAAAATTTAACCTATTTGAGAGATGCTAAACGTTTGACTCCCCGACAGGCCCGTTGGTCACTCTTTTTCAATAGGTTCAACTACTTACTCACGTTCAAGCCGGGATCCAAGAATGTGAAGCCTGATGCACTCTCCCACCAGTTTTCACCTCCAGATACCCCCGACCGTCAAGAATCCATCGTACCCTCTACCTGCATTATTGGGGCACTTACTTGGCCTATAGAGAGAGAGATCAGAGAGGCACATAAACACGAACCTGACCCTGGTCTTGGACCCCCCGGAACCTTATTTGTTCCCTCTTCCATGAGGGCCAAGGTTCTGGAGCGGGTCCACACCAATAGACTTTCTTGTCACCCTGGCATAACTCGCATGCTCGCTCTTACTAAGAAACATTTTTGGTGGCAAACCCTTTCCCAAGATGTGAAGGAGTTTGTCGCGGCATGTCCCACCTGTGCCAGGAATAAAACAGGGAACCAACCACCGGCTGGCCTCCTTCATCCTCTACCGTCACCCAGTCGCCCTTGGTCACACATTTCCGTCGACTTCGTTACAGGCTTACCTCCCTCGGAGGGGAACACCACGATACTGACCGTCATCGACAGGTTTTCTAAGGCGGCCCATTTCATTCCTCTTCCTAAGCTACCTTCAGCCCTTGAAACTTCACAGCTCCTTGTCCAACACGTCTTCAGGATCCACGGCATCCCCTCAGACATAGTTTCCGACAGAGGTCCCCAGTTTATTTCTCAGGTATGGCGATCGTTCTGTAAGACACTGGGGGCATCCACAAGTCTCACGTCTGGATATCATCCGCAATCTAACGGCCAGGCCGAAAGATGCAATCAGGAACTAGAGGCCACCTTACGCTGCATCGTGGAGGACAATCCTTCGGCCTGGTCCCGTCACCTGGTCTGGGTTGAGTATGCGCACAATTCACACAAGACCTCTGCAACTGGCATGGCTCCCTTTGAAGCGTCGCTGGGGTACATGCCTCCTCTGTTTCCCAGTCAGGAAACGGACTGCATGGTACCTTCGGTCCTACACCACTTCAGACGGTGTCGTCGAGTCTGGCGACAGACCAGGTTAGCCCTTCTTCGGACAGCTGCCCAAAATAAGAAGTACGCTGACCGCCACCGCTCGACGGCGCTGCCTTACCAGGTTGGTCAAAGGGTGTGGTTGTCCACCAGGGACATCCACCTCAAGGACCTCTCCAGGAAAATGGCTCCTCGATTCATCGTTCCTTTTCCTATCGAGATGATCATCAACCCAGCGGCAGTCCGTCTCCTACTTCCTGCCTCCATGAAGGTACACCCTACCTTTCATGTTTCTCAGGTTAAACCAGTACCTGAGAGCCCGTTGAGCCCTCCAACCAACCTCCCTCCTCCCCCCC
>NW_023622830.1:0-4571 GCF_014905685.2 Nematolebias whitei | reverse complement strand
GAGTGTGCAGCATGACAGAGGAGCTGACAGAGAGCAGAGCTATGACAGAACCCCCCCCCTCAAGGTCCGGCTCCTGAAGGACCACCAGGCTGGAGAGGGTTCAGTCGATGAAAGTCTCTAATGAGGGTTTTGTCCAGAATATTGCGTGAGGGCACCCAGGAACGTTCCTCCAGGCTGTACCCCTGCCAGTCTACCAGATACTGGAGTCCTCTCCCCCACCTTCTGGAACGAAGAAGGCGTCGGACCGTGAAGGCTGGGCTCCCCTGAATGAGTCGGGCGGGTGGTGGGAGGTCGGTGGTGGGTCGAAAACGTGGCAGGACAAATGGCTTGAGTCTTGAGACATGAAACGTTGGATGAATGCGCATGGACCTGGGTAACTGTAAGCGAACAGAGACAGGATTGATTATTTTGGTAATCAGAAAAGGACCAATGAAACGTGGTGCTAGTTTCTTAGATTCCACACGGAGAGGAAGGTCCTTGGTGGAGAGCCACGCTTTCTGGCCCACCTTGTACAATGGTTGAGGCGTTCTCCTGCGGTTAGCCCCCCGAACGTACCTTTTGGTGGCCAAAATTAGGGCTCTCCTGGCTTTTCTCCAGACTCGCTGGCAACGTAAAATTGCGAGTCGTGCAGAGGGAACCCGAGCTTCTCTCCCCTGGACTGAAAAAACAGGGGGTTGGAATCCATAGACAACATGAAAGGGTGAAATACCTGATGTAGAGGATGGAAGAGAGTTGATTGCTTGTTCAATCCAAGGGAGGTTGGACGTCCATTTCCTCGGGTCCCCCTCGCAGAGGAGCCGAAGCTTGGTCTCCACCTCCTGGTTGGTACGCTCAGATTGTCCATCCGTTTGGGGATGAAAACCTGACGAGAGGCTGACCGAGATCCCTAGCAGGTTGCAAAACTCCCTCCAGAACTTGGAAATGAATTGGGGACCTCGGTCAGACACAATGTTCTGGGGGAGCCCATGGAGCCTGAAAACCTCCTTGGCCATGATAACGCTGAGCTCCTTGGAAGAAGGTAACTTGGGGAGAGGAACCAGGTGGACCATTTTAGAAAAACGGCCCACAATGGTCAATAACACTGAATTACCCTCAGAAGGGGGTAATCCAGTCACAAAGTCCATAGCAATATGTGACCATGGGCGTGAAGGAATTGGCAGGGGTCGTAGCAGCCCGGCAGGTGGGCGATTGGAAGACTTGGCACGATTACATTCGGGACATGACTTGACAAAGTGCTTGGTGTCCTCCGTAAGCGTAGCCCACCAGAATCGGGCGCGAATGAGTTGGAGGGTCTTGGTGATTCCTGGGTGACAGAACAACTTTGATGAATGGCATAATTCAAGAACCTCTTTTACCTTTTGATTGGGGACAAACAGGCGCCCCCTAGGACAGGTGGGTGGACGTGGCTCGGAGAGTTGGACTTGTTGGAGATCGAGTTCTAATTGAGTCAAAGAAAGACGTACGGTCTCAGGCAGGATGAACTCGACCTCTTCTGAGGGCCCTTCCTTGACCTCAAAGACCCGGGACAGGGCATCCGGCTTGGCATTCTTGGGCCCGGGTCTGTAAGAGAGGGTGAAACTGAACCGAGAGAAAAACATAGCCCACCTGGCCTGACGGGGATTGAGTCTCTTTGCTGTGCGAAGGTACTCCAGGTTTTTATGGTCGGTCCATACCAAAAAGGACTTCTTCGCACCTTCCAGCCAGTGCCTCCATTCCTCCAGGGCCATCTTGACTGCCAAAAGCTCACGGTCTCCCACGTCGTAGTTTCTCTCAGCGGGGGAGAGTGCCCTGGAGAAGTAAGCACAGGGGTGGATCTTACCATCTGTGCTGCGCTGACTGAGGATGGCGCCCACCCCGGTGCTGGATGCATCAACCTCCACAATGAATTGTTTCTTGGGGTCTGGAGAGTGCAAGATTGGAGCAGAGGAAAACAATGTTTTGAGCTTCTGGAATGATTGGTTGGCAACAGAGTCCCAGATGAACTTGGTCTTAGATGAGGTGAGAAAATGAAGAGGAGCTGCAACTGAACTGTAGTTCTTAATGAACCTCCTATAAAAATTTGCAAAACCGAGAAACCTTTGCAGCTGTTTACGATCCTTGGGCTTGGGCCAATCCACCACCGCTGATACCTTCCCGGGTTCCATGGATACTTGACCTGGAGAAATGTTGAACCCAAGGAATGAGGTGGACACTTGGTGGAAAGCACACTTCTCTGCCTTGACAAACAAGTTGTTCTGTAAAAGGCGGGTTAAGACAGCTCTGACATGGCGACGGTGAGAAATGCTATCTTGTGAAAAGATAAGTATGTCATCAAGGTAAACAAAAGCGTAAATGTTAATCATGTCACGAAGGACATCATTAACCAGGGCTTGGAAAACGGCAGGAGCGTTGGTGAGGCCGAATGGCATAACAAGATATTCATAATGGCCATCTGCGGTATTAAAAGCCGTCTTCCATTCGTCTCCCCGCCGTATCCTGACCAAATGGTAAGCGTTGCGAAGATCCAGTTTGGTGAATATCTTAGCATTTTGGATTATATCAAAAGCAGAGTTCATGAGGGGCAGAGGATACTTGTTCTTTATGGTTATTTTGTTAAGTTCTCTATAGTCAATGCATGGACGAAGTGACCCATCTTTCTTCCCTACAAAGAAAAAACCTGCACCAGCGGGGGATGCTGAAGGTCTAATGATACCAGCTTGGAGGGACTCTGTTATATATTTCCTCATGGACTCTTGCTCGGGACCAGACAAAGAATATAATCTACCCCGAGGGGGGGTAGAACCTGGGATCAGGTCAATACCACAATCGTATGGACGATGTGGCGGAAGGGACGTAGCTTTTGATTTATTAAAGACCTCTTTCAAATCATGGTACTCTTTCGGTACCTGACTTAGATTAGGATAGGTCTCCTCATTGGCTGTGACAAGGGCTGGTGAACTGGGTTGGCTCTGAATACATGTAGAATAACACTCATTAGCCCATCCTACAATCTCTTGGTTCCTCCAATCGATTTGGGGGTTGTGTTTGCGTAACCAAGTGGAACCTAAAACCACTGGGAGTTGGGGTGAATCAATAACAATGAATCTGATCAGTTCCGAATGGTTGTTGGCCGACACCATGGTGACTGGAACAGTTTCAAGACTAGATTGACTTAAAGGATGACCATCTAAAGCGAGGACCTTATGGTTGTTAGGTGATGGAACAATGGTCAGATCTATGGATTTGGCAAAGGTTTTATCAATGAATTCCGTGTCGGCCCCTGAATCAATAAAAGCTGAGACGATGACGGGTTGACCACCCTTTATTATGAACTTGACCTTGGACTTGGACATGATAGGTGGAGAGGACTTGATCTTATGACTAAGACTCAACAGGAGCCTCTCTTCTCCTGCTGAGCCTGGTCTTTTACTGGACAATGATGACAATCATGACCGCCTTGACCACAATAAAAACAGAGATGGTACCTCCTCCGACGTTCTCGTTCCTGGGTGGTCAGACGACTTCTTCCTAGTTGCATGGGTTCCGTAGCATACAGAGGATCCTGAGGGCTCTTGGTTTGTTCCGTTTTAGGTTCATGATCCACAAGGTGATGTCTGGTTCTGGACATGGCTGTGGCCTTGCCTCGACTCTGTTCACGGTCACGCTCACGCTCACGCAGGCGAAGGTCAACACGGGTGGCCACCTCCTCCAGCTGGCGTAGGGATGAGGGATAGTCCATTGTTGCCAGCACATCCTTAACATCGTCATTAAGCCCCCTGAAGAAGGCGTCAGTGAGTGCGTGTTCATCCCAATGACTGTCTGCTGAAACAGAGTGAAAGTGAATGATGTATTTGGTTACAGAATCCTTGCCTTGTTTAATATCAAAAATTCTTCGGGCTGCCTCTCTCTCAGGGAGGATGGGGTCAAAAACCCGACACAACTCTTTGGAAAATTCAGAAAAATTACGACATACCACGCCACCTTTTAACCATTCAGAAGTGCCCCACGTCTTGGCTCTTCCAGCGAGAAGTGAGACAGCATAAGCTACTTTAGCATGCTCAGTGGGAAAACATGAAGGTTGCAAGTGAAATTGAATGTCACACTGAGTCAAAAATGGTCGACATTGCTCAGGCTCACCTCTGAAATGTTCAGGGGGGGCTAACCGTGGTTCTCTTGGTGCAGGAGTCAACAGGGTTTGGTTGATGACTTGGTTTGACTGTTGGGACAAAGCTTGAAGAGAAACAACCATTTCCTGAAGCCCTTTCTCAAGTTTACTAACAGCCCCTTCTACCTTAGAGCACCACTCTCGGGTTGGTGTTGGATCCATAATGGCCAGATTCTACTGTCATGAACCAGAGGCCGGATTGCTAACAACAACAACAACCACTGAGAGGGTTAAAAGATTTATTGTGAAATAAAGTAAAACTCTGGAGTAGGTCCGGTTCTGGGCTGGTTCCGATCTTCTGATTGGTAGTTCGTGATTGGGTAGTGTTGTAGTGGCGGGCTGCCAGTAGAAGTAGAACTGATGTTAAGGTCCACTGGAAGGGAGTCCAACAGGCTTGCAACTAAAAGATAAAGGTTAGTAGATGCAG
>NW_023622829.1:0-4571 GCF_014905685.2 Nematolebias whitei | reverse complement strand
CCCTTGTGTCTGCCTCGTTCTGGGTCTCATATCATCTGGGTTCCCCGTGCACTCCTAACAAGATCGGTTCGGGTCTGTTGTGTTTCCATGTACATTTCTGGACCGGCTCTGTAGGCGGGGACTAGAATCCAACTCGTCTTACCACTGGTGGCGGTAGTGCTCCCTTAAGCTACTTACTAGCCACCACTAAACGTATTAGAAGAAGAACACCCTGAAGGTTTTGTCACAAGATGTTGTGGAAGCGATGTTATGCTCTAATGGAGTACCTCATGAGCTGTAACTTATAAATCTGATTCATAATCCTACCTTACTGCCTTCCCTGCTGCTTTAAACCCATGTGTTTTTCATTTTAGTGTAGATTTTTACAATAAAGATGTATTAAAAATATCTTCACTTTTATTATTTGCAGATATGCACAAGGTTCATGTTAAAATTGCAAAACATCACACTGTGCTGTAATCTTTGAAACTGCTTTTACAATAAGATACAGACTTAAACAATTAGATTAAATTTTGTCCTTGAATTTCAAAGATTTGTCTTTTATTAAATTAAAACATAAATTTATTACTTATTAATCTAAAAAAGTTAAGTCTGGTCCTCTGGACATTCAAAAAACAAAACTAACAAAAAACATTTAGTTTATTTATTATAAACTGTATTGTTTGTTTTGTGAATGTCCAGAGGACCAGACTTAACTTTTTAGATTTTTCTACCTGGATTATTGAGCAGCATCAGGATATTAATTAATAAATAGTCAGTTGGTCTGAAAACACCATGGGGCCCTAGAAGAGTTGAAGAGGTGGCTGTTGATGTCTGTGCCTCCCTGGTGAAGATGCTGCTCCCACAACCCTGAAGCAGAAGAGGATGTATGGATGGATGGATGGACGGGTGGCGAAGGAGGAGACCATCAAACAGCAGGAGTGGTTAGTTCAGGTGAACTCCTGCCTGTTTGCTTCAGATCAGCTGTTCAAATCTCTGCAGGTTCAAATAAAAGGTGCACCAGGACTTTCAGCTGAATCTCTCGGGCCACAGTTGTACAGACGATAAACGATAACTGCTAAAAGATAACTGATGACTGATAATTGATAACTGTCCTTTCTGAATTTTTGACTGTTTTTGTGTCACTTCATCCTAGAACCAAAAAATTTATAACATAATAACAGTTGAGCAGATTCTAGTAATCTTTTCTTAGGATTCATTAAAGATCAAATGCAATTGGAAATTTTTCTCAACTTCCAGTATGAATTTAAACAAACACTATATGAACTTAACATTGTAAAATTTGTTTAGGAAATTTAATGTTCAAGGACACCACTTAAGAAAAAAATTGTTTAATATGAAAAGTAAGAAGTGAAAAATGTACAAAAATAAAAACTACTGCGTCCAACTAATGATTGTGTCTGTCCCTTGTCTCACGGGCTTCATCCAGAAGAAGACACAAGTGTTGTTCCTGCTGTGTCCGCTTCAGTTCTTCATGTTCATTCAGTGATGAAATAAGACTTTTCTTTACTGGACTCTTTTCTCTTTCTCTTCACTAGAAAGAAGAAAAAGTGGTTAATTCAAGCTACATACTGTTTTTGAATAAATGCATGAAACAAAGAAAGGTGCTGCTAACAGCTATAATAGATATATTAATAATAATAAACTGATCAAATAAGAAAATGAAAAATAAATTGATTTAAAAATAATGAAAATGATAATAATGGATCAGAATCAGAAAGTATTATACAGATGCAGATATTCTTTGTCATTCGCACCACATGTGGTACATGTGGTGGATCAAAATTATGTTCACAGGGTCCCAGTTACATCCAACAATAAAATATAAAAGAAAAACAGTAATAAGATCTAAGATATGAACTAATAAAAACATCAACTAAAAATATGATAAACTCTAATAGCATAAAAACATTAAACACAATACGCGAACAGCAGCACGGACATGAGTCTGTGTGAACAGATGAGCACGAATGAACACAGCAACATGAAACAGATCAGCAGCAACATGAAACTGATCAGCAGCAACATGATGTGATTCTTCACAGTGTTATATATTCATGAGGCTGCACAAACTCTAGTTCATGTTGCTGTTTGACGTATTGTTTTGATTGTTTACTGCCATTAGTGCTTAGTGTTTTATTAGTAGATGTTTTTTAGTTGATATTTTTCTTAATTCATATCTTAGATCTTATTACTGTTTTTATTTTACATTTTGTTGTCTGTGACTGGGACCCTGTGTACATAATTTCATCCCAATTCAGTATTTATTCAACATTTTAGTTTTTTACTTTAAAAATAAAATAAATCAAGTCCTTATGGGCACAAATAAAGTGATGTGGAACAGTTGCATCTGTTCTTACCGAGCATAGAAGCTGCAGCGTTGTGCTGCTCTGTGAGGTGCAGCTGGGCTGTGATGGAGCTCTGTCAGGTGTAGACTCCTCTGATGGAGCAGGAGCCGGGAGGCTTGGAGGGTTTAATGTGGAGTTTAGAGATGAACCATCACGCGCTGAAATATGTTCTGGATAAAATACAGTGAGAAACGGGACCGGAGGACAGTTAGCATTTATGCAAATTAGCTTAGCATCGTAGCACCGACGTTGTCCTATTATGGCGTCAGACTCTTTTGTTAGTTAAAAATATGTTCAGAACCGATGGGATGAGTAATTTAAAATATGTTTAAAGTTAGAAAACACTCACCATCTTCTATAAATGGTTCAAGTAGAGCAGTAGTCATGTCCAAACCACCCTCCAATCCTCCATCTAGCTCGCTTTGACTTTTTTTCGTCAGCCACCAAGCACAACAACACCTGCACTTCTGCATTTGACCACGGCTTTGATATTATTGTTGTTGTATAGCTTCAAAATACTAAAAGATACGCTCCTCGTGTTATCGCTAATGGCAAGCGGTAGAGAAAAAATGGTGGATCGGGTTGTTTGGAAAGACTCCACAGACTCCTCCCCCCGACCAATCAGTGACCGACAGTGTTTCTGACATCACAGCGCGGCTCGCTCGGAACCCTTGAGAAGCCGGGCCAGAATTTAGCGAGGCGAGCCGGTTTCTGGAACAGTGGAAAGACCTCAAACGCGCTTCAAGCCGGAAATATCCGACCCGCGCCGTGACGGTAGAAAAGGGGCATGTATTGGCCCTAGGTGTGAGTGAGAGAGTGAATGGTTGTTTGTCTCGTTTGTCTCTATGTGGCCCTGTGATGGACTTGCGACCCGTCCAGGGTGTACCCCGCCCCTCGCACAGTGATTGCTGGACATGGGCACCAGCGACCCCCGTGACCCAAAATGGAATAAACGGGTAAAGATAATGGATGGATGGATAAATAAAGGTTTAATGAAAAAGTCATTTGTGCCAGCCCTCCACAATATTTACTGTTTCTCATGTGGCCCCATGGAAAAAATAATTGCCCACCCCTGACCTAGAGAATAGTACAACAAAAAAATGTAAAGCCTCACAAAATATAATTGTATTATATTTGTGTAGTGAACCTGATCTGACCCTGATCTGACCCTGATGACCCCAAATCTATCAGATGGACAGGGACTGTTATTTCATTGATCTGAATACAGTCTGAGCCATCTGATGACTTTCTTTCTTGAATTAATCAAGCAGAAAAGACAATTCTCTATGATCATCACTGTTTACAAATGTTTGATAATCAAATTGTGTTAGTTCACTCAATGTTACAGGTTGAAAAGAACTACTCATTTTTATTTTACATAAACAGTAAGTAATGATTTTTATTCCTCATTCAAAGAAGAAATCAGGTTAATATGCATTTCTTGACTTTTCTGTCTGCAATGTAAGTATGTTAAAGGTCGTTTTTCGGTCAACTAAAATGTTTACCGAGAAAGATGTCATGTTTAAACTTTTTCAGAAGATTATAAGTGTGAGACTCCACGAAGTCTGCTTTTCTGCAATAATCTCTCTGTCAGTTGTTAAACAAACCCATTCTCTGACCTCGACTTTTGATAACACCTTACGTCAAAAACCACACCTCTTTCTGGTCCATCCACGAATCAGAAAGCTCTAAATTGACCCGGAAGTCAACTCATTTAAAATGTGGCAACTTCCCGGTTCTGCTAGAGACTAGAGAGTCGAGAATTCGGGAGAATTCAGGAGAATTCAGGAGAATTCCAGAGGCTGAGGAGATGAAGAACTAGAGAGTCGAGAGTCTGGGAAAGAATTCCAGAGAGTTCCTAGAGTTGAAAGATTCTGTTAGAGTCTGAGAAGTTCTGAAGAATGAAAGGAGTTCAGAGTTCTTGGGTGCAAACGCGTTCAGGATGACCCAGAGACGTTTTGGGATTATAATTTCTGTTTGAACAAACCACACACGACTATCTAAGGATTTCAGCTGCTCTCAACGGAGACGCTGAAAAAGTCTGGAGGATTCTCTATCGAGCTGATCTATCATCGACCAGGTAACAGTTTCTTCTTCGACTAAAGTGTACCGGAGGCAAGCTGAGATCTGATGAAGCGTGCACGTTCTGGACAAACAGATTAATTCCCTCACATATCTCTCTGTAAGATAACTCCATTTCATCTTAAAACTCTCCTCTTTCTC
>NW_023622828.1:0-4571 GCF_014905685.2 Nematolebias whitei | reverse complement strand
GGAATCCGTGTTAATTGATGAATATATCTGAGCATCTGTTCATCTACATTTTGGTGGCCCGTTACGTGCTCATAAATGACTGTGTATTCGTGTAAAGATTGTTTTTACATGTTGGCATGAAGAAACATAACAGTTTATCAGCTGTGATTGAACGCAGCGTGCTGGAGCTGCCGCTTGAAGAAACGCTGCATGTTTAAGCGTGTTGGGCTAGTGATGTTTTGAAAGCTGAAATAGTGTCATATGTCTTGTGAAAGCTGAAATTGTACGCCTGTTATGTGTAGCTAAGCTGATGAGCTGTGGAAAACGTTATTCTGTATAAACTGTGGTCCAAACGGACGGAGGTTCTGTTGGTCCGGCTCGGTTCTGAAAAGGTTCGGACGAGTTTTTTTTAAATAGCTAGAAAGACGTTTTTGAGACCGGCGTAGCAGACTCCGTACAGCTCAGAGTTGATTCGTTACATTTTTTAACAGAAAAAGTGCATTTTGACAGTTTAAAAGACGAAAAGTTGACGAACTTATTTCAGGCTAATCTAACATGCTGGTTGCTAGAAACGCTTAGTGATTGGTTGAAATTTGCTGTTGTGGAGCGCTCTGATTCGCTGAGAAGTTGAATGACGTGTCTACGTCATTTCCTCTCACCCCCGTGTTGCTCTGTAATTGGTGATTTCAGTCACGTGACCCGGAAATGAAACTCGTTTTCATAGGGAAATAAAATCTGCTTTTTAAAGCTGAAAAGCGCTTTAAAGTGTATTTTGACACGCTGGTTAAGTTCTTCGAAGCATACTCGCTGAAATTTTGCCACGTTAGGGTTTAAAATCCGTCATTAAATGATGTTTTTGAACAACGCTAGCGATGCTAATTTTAAGCTAACAGCTAACGACCGGAAGAGTGACGTGTCACGTCACTTCCTCCATGTCAGATGTAAAGTTGCGACCGGAGCCTTCACTACGCTTAAAATCACTAAATAAAGCTGCCATATGTCCCAAGAAAACTCATGTTCATGCATAACAGTCGTGCTTGTTGAAACAACGCCACGTTTACGCTTAAATTCGTTCAGAAATGTTGATTTTAACCGAGTTTAGCCAAAGCTAACTTTAAGCTAAGCGGCTAACAACAGGATGTCAACCGAACGTCACAGGAAGTCGTCATAGACTCCTGCTGGTAGAAAGCTAAACACTGCACCCTCCTGGAGAAACTTTAAATCACGGTTTCACTTCAGTTTTAGGTTTAAAGAGTGAAATTAAACGTTTTTATTTTTCTGTAAGGCATTTTTGAGTTAATAAACGTTCCTCAAAGCTGAATAATCACTGTTATCTTGCATTTAAAAAGTAAAAAAGGTATTTATGCAAAGAGCATTTACCGAACACATTTTTATTCACTGATAATTCCTTAAGAAAAAGGTACAAAATAAAATTAGAAACTTTTTAAAAGATACGGTTCAAATATTCACAGAGTTGAACAGTTTACTCATTTGCTGGAGAGATAATACACGTTTAATTGCTAGATCACTAAATAAGAGTAAACTTATCAGGAAAAAGAAACTTTTCTGTTTAAGTTACCACCTAAAAATAAATCTTCCTATTTAATTTTAAATAGAGGATGAGACAGGAGAACAGGAATAACAGTTTTTCTGAGGAAGGACTGATTAATCCTGATACACCATCAACTTTTCTTTTTCTTTTCACCACTTGCTTCTATGAGTAACTGTTAAAATAGCAAATTTCTGGAACAGAACGGTTTAAAAAAACGTTTTAAACCGATGATTGCTGTGAGACTTTTAGAAAAATTGCAGGTTTATAAAAAATTCAGTGCTTTAGAGTAAAATACACTAAAAAGAGCTTGGTAACTGGTATCTGTTGAAAAATAAGCACATAAAAGTAACACTGCCAGAGAGCATTTACTTAAATATTCATGAATTGGGGTAAAACCTACAGAGAGGTACCCACATTTGAATAAGTTGACTTATAACAGTACTTCTGTGTAAACCCAAAAAGCTAAAATAGTGTGAAAACTCATTGACTCGAATACAAATATTTACCTGTAAAATATCTGAAGCTTGCAACTGTTTTTAACAGATAAAGTGCTACACAGTGAAAAACATGACAGGTGTGTTAGAAAAAGATTTTGATGCTTATGGGATAAGGGACTGCTTGGAGAATGCGTTAACGCTTCTGACAGATTCCTTACATCCACAGATCAAGCAGGCGGAGAGCATGAACCCAAAAGAGTTATTGGACAATCTGAAGGAGGTCGCAGAAAGTGTGACCTCTACAGAAATTACAAAGTCAAGTTATGAAAAGCTGGCTAAAATCGCAATTTTGCTGAAAGAATCATTCTATACGGTTGTTGAGAAAGCTGATTACCTCACACAAAGGTTAGACAGTGAAAAGGTGTTTGCTCAGGAAATTGAAGAATACGTCCTTCAATTTAAAAGTGAACACGAGGCCCGCATAAGAAAACATTATGAACAGATGTTTCAATCACAGCAAAATGCAAATGCAGAAATTGATTCGCTGAACAGCAAAATACAATTACTTGAGGCATCACTATCTGAAGCCAGGGATAAAGACCGTGCGTACCAATCCGTGTGTTCAGACAACGGTGTGCTACAACAACAGTTGCAGATCGCATTAAAGGAGCTGAAGGATTGCAAAGAGGAAAAGGCGATATTTCTCCGACAATGTCTGAATTTACAAAGTGAATGTGAGACATCACAGGAACGCCTTAAGGCTTGTGAGGAGAAGCTAAGAGCAGCAACAAATAAAAGTTCTGACGTGGGGCGAGTTTGTCTGGAACTCAGAGAAGACCGTGGACAGAGCCCAGGTCACCCACATACACCTCAGAAAGACGTTGTTGCACCTCCTGCTCGTAATCCACCCTCACCTAAAATGGTAGGAACAGACCTGAACAGGTCTCCTCCACAAAACATGCAACAGAGTGCATGGAAACTTCGTCTTTCATTGGATGTTCTGCTAAAACTCTCAAAATATGTACAACGCTTTGTTCCTGGACAGATGGGCTCATCTGGAACAAAAGCGTACCTGAAAGATCTCGAATTCAGATTGAAGGATTATCCTAATGCTACGGTTGAAGATAAGATCAATCTGATAATACACACTTCGGACAGAGAGGTGTTCGCCTTCATCGTGCGTCTACCAGGTGCAACGAGAAGGGATTACAACCTTCTGTATGAAGCTTTGATCAAAGAGTACGACTCCTGCACGGGACCTGCTGGTTTCTCAGCCGCTGACAAGGTCAAGCAGGGCAAGAATGAACATCCAAAGATCTATTACAAAAGAATCTTCCAAGCTTATTTTGGTTACAGAAATGAAACCGGAATGGAGGAAGAAGAAAATTTTAAATTTGTTTTCAGCAAAAATCTCCATACTGACATACGCATGTCAGTACAAATTATGGCAAATTTCAGAGAAAAATCCATAAATGAGATTAAACAGTGTGCTGTGAATGTGTTCGAGGCACGTTCTCATGCTAAGACGCCCATAGAGGTGTTTCCTGGTATAAAGGTTAAACCCCACTCCCTAGAAATGGAAGGAAGGCGTGCGACGCCACCTCCTCCTAAAACAGGCGAGAAAAGGCAGTATTTTCAAACTAACAAACCACGTGATGAAGGTGCACGCTGGGACAAAAATGCTCCTCTTTCAGAGGATGAACGTGATTATCGTATATGGGGCATGCGTAGGACGCAAGGATATGGGATCCAAGAGGACCCATATTATCAGGGGAAATCCGAAGAGGAACCCCCAAAAGACGTACCTAACCCTCCCCCACCTCAGACGAAACGTCCCGAGGCGATAAAACCACAAAAGTTCCAGGAACAAGGCCCTAAACCTCTGAGCTCGGAAGAGACAGAGGAAATGCAAAGGTTTTTAGACACTTTGATACACGCTGAAATGGGAACCCAACCAGGAGCACAATGTAGTGATCTGATCGCTACTAACTCTGACGGCACGAATGACAACATTACAGATGTCGGTGAAACACACCAAAACATTGCTGTTATTGCCTCCAACAACCCCTCATCGGACGAAGGGGGGATAAACACACACACAACCGATGACGAGTCATCGCAAACTGAAAACTTAGAACCTGATTTTCATGATTTTGAACTAGGCATTCCAGTTCTGGGAGGACTCCCAGATAACCTGGTACCGAGTCAAGAAGCTGGGCCAGGATGTTTCACGAAACCATCACAGGCCATCGCTCTTTTCTCAACCAATGACGTCGACCACGGACCACAAACCTATGGTGCCTTGCCCATAGACAGGTCCGACGACTCAAAAAAGGATTCGTTGGAGCTCCCCAAGGAGCAAGAACCCTCATCAGTCTCATCACAGATAGAACAGGTGGTCGCTCAAGCCGATACTCTGACATCTGATGAAGAAAGAGACAAACTTCGCCAAGTTCTTTTAAAATATGAAAAGTCATTTTCAACTGACCCAGAAATCATCCAACTTCAGAAGTTGGATGATCCTGCAATTAACTCGATGATACTGTATCTGACTGGCCCGGACAAATACACTCCATCGAAAGTCAAACTGGATTCCGATCCAG
>NW_023622827.1:0-4572 GCF_014905685.2 Nematolebias whitei | reverse complement strand
TGAACAGAGTGATAAAGATCTAAACACAGGGACGTGATTCATGACAGATCCCCCCCTCAAGGAACGCCTCCTGGCGTTCCACCTGGCTGACCTGGATGGAGAGCGTGGAAGTCGGCGATGAGGGTCCTGTCGAGGATGTGACGGGAGGGGACCCAGGAACGCTCCTCAGGACCGTACCCCTCCCAGTCGACAAGGTACTGAACCCCCCGTCCCCTCCGCCTAGAGCGAAGGAGACGGCGAACAGTATAGACAGGACCACCACCAATGAAGCGGGCGGGTGGAGGGGCGTGAGCAGGGGCATGAAAAGGGGAGGAGACCACCGGTTTGACACAAGAAACGTGGAAGGTGGGATGGACACGGAGGGACTTGGGAGAGTCAAGCGAACAGACACAGGGTTGACGACTTTGGAAATGGGAAAGGGACCAATGAAGCGAGGGGCCAGTTTACGGGACTGAAGCTTAAGCGGGAGATTCTTGGTGGACAACCACACCTTTTGGCCTATGGAGTAATCGGGTTGGGGGGTTCTACGGCGGTCGGCCTGCTTGCGATAGGCCGCTCTACTCTTTAACAAGGCGCGTCTGGCCTTCCTCCAAACCCTCTGGCAGCGTAGGGCGGCCAGATGAGCGGAGGGGACAGAAGCCTCCCTCTCCTGGAGAGAGACGACAGGGGGTTGATAACCAAAGACAACATAAAAAGGGGACAAACCGGTGGCCGAGGAAGGGATGGAGTTAAGGGCATGTTCCACCCAAGGCAGGGAGGAGCTCCACTTCTCGGGGTCCTGTTGACATAGAATTCTCAGCTTGCCCTCAACCTCCTGATTAGCCCTCTCCGTCTGGCCATCGGTTTCAGGGTGAAACCCAGAGGAGAGGCTAATGTCAATGCCCAGGAGGGAGCAAAACTCCCTCCAAAAGAGAGAGACAAACTGAGGACCCCTGTCGGAAACAATGTTCGTGGGTAGGCCGTGGAGCCTAAGAACCTCCCTGGCCATGATCAGTGCGAGTTCCTTGGAGGAAGGTAGTTTGGGGAGAGGAATCAAATGGACCATTTTAGAAAAACGGTCCACAACAGTGAGGATGACAGAGTGAGAATTGGATGGTGGAAGACCTGTAATAAAATCCATTCCTATGTGCGACCAGGGACGAGAAGGACAGGGAAGAGGGCGTAACAGCCCTGAAGGAGGGCGCTTGGAGGGTTTGGATTGGGAACAGGAGGGGCAGGATCGCACATAGGATTGGACATCCTGAAATAAGGTCTCCCACCAAAACTGGGACCTAACCAGGGACAACATTTTACTTAAACCAGGATGACAGAACAGACGAGAACTGTGGGTGAAATCCAAAACCTGTTTAACCATGTTGGAAGGGACAAATAAACGGTTGGATGGGCATCTAGGTGGAGGAGGATCGGTCTGGTTGGAGGCCCTCAGATCCAACTCAAGCTGGGTAATGGCCAGGCGGGCAGTCTCAGGGAGGATAAACTGATCCTCCTGAGAGGAAGGGACTTCATCCTTCTCCAGGATGCGAGACAAGGCATCAGGCTTGATATTCTTTTCACCAGGGCGATAAGACAAAGTGAAGTTGAAACGTGAAAAGAACAACGCCCACCTGGCCTGACGGGGGTTGAGGCGACGAGCGGATTTGAGGTACTCCAGGTTCTTATGGTCAGTCCAAACCAAAAATGGGAACCTGGAGCCCTCCAACCAGTGTCTCCACTCCTCAAGGGCGAGTTTGACGGCCAGCAGCTCCCGATCTCCAATGTCATAGTTTCTTTCTGCCTCGGAGAGACCCTTGGAAAAGAAAGCACAAGGATGCAGGCGTTCCTCCAGGCTGCGCTGACTAAGAATGGCCCCCACCCCAGTACTGGAGGCGTCGACCTCGACGACAAAGGGCTCGTCGGGGTTGGGGGCCCGGAGGATAGGAGCTGAAGAAAACAAGTTTTTGAGTTCATAAAAGGCTTTGGCTGCTGCGGTGGACCAAACAAAACGTGACTTAGATGAGGTAAGTTCGTGAAGTGGCTTAGCGAGTTGGCTGTAACCTTTTATGAAGCGTCTATAAAAATTTGCAAACCCCAGAAAGCGTTGCAGTTGCTTCCGGTCCTTGGGAGTGGGCCAGTCCACCACAGCAGCCACCTTGCAAGAGTCCATGGATACAGAGTCTGGGGAAACAACAAAGCCCAGGAAGGTAGTGGAGGTAGTGTGAAACTCACATTTTTCGGCTTTTACATACAGTCCATTTTGCAGAAGCCGGGTTAAAACAGATCTCACATGTTTCTTATGAGAATCAATGTCTTTGGAAAAAATCAAAATATCATCAAGATAAACAAAAACAAACTTGTTAACCATATCTCTAAGTACATCATTTACTAGAGATTGAAATACTGCAGGAGCATTGGTGAGCCCAAATGGGATCACCAAATATTCATAATGTCCAGTGGGTGTGTTGAATGCAGTCTTCCACTCGTCCCCCTCTCTGATACGAACCAGATGGTAGGCATTACGGAGGTCGAGCTTAGTGAAGACCTTGGATCCCTGCAGAAGGTCAAATGCAGTGTTCATTAAGGGTAACGGGTACTTGTTCTTCACAGTGATCTTGTTTAGACCTCTAAAATCAATGCAGGGCCGGAGAGTCTGATCCTTTTTCTTTACAAAAAAGAAACCGGCCCCTGCAGGAGAGGCCGAAGGTCTGATGATCCCAGCTTGCAGGGACTCCTGAATATAAGTTTTCATGGCCTCTTGTTCTGGTGGGGATAAAGAATAAAGGCCCCCTCTGGGTGGTGTGGTACCGGGCATTAAGTCAATGGGGCAGTCATAGGGTCTGTGCGGAGGTAACGACGTGGCCTTAACTTTATTAAATACCTCCTTGAGGTCATGATATTCAGCGGGAACCTTAGCCAAATCCGGATAATAACTAGACGACTGAGTAACAGAGTCTGAAGGAACCACTGCTTCATAAAGGCAGGTTGAGAGACATTCCTCTGACCATCCCAAAATCTCCCTCCGCCTCCAATCTAAGTGTGGATTATGTTTAGACAGCCAGGTGGCACCCAAGACTACAGGGGTCTCAGGAGAGTGTATTATAAGAAAGCTAATGAGTTCCTTGTGATTACCACCTAAACATAAAGTGACGGGTTCTGAGACCTGGGAGGAGGAGTTGAGAGGGTGGCCATCAAGAGCGACAACGGAATGGCTCTTAGATGACTGCAGGATTTTAATTCCGGCAGTAACAGCAAAATCATAGTCCAAAAATTCCGTATCGGCCCCAGAGTCAATAAAAACTTTGATAGTGGAACGGATCTTACCCGGAACGCAGATCTCGGCAGGGATGACGAATGGTGAGGAGACTGAGGAAGTGGATGCGCGACTCAATAAACATCTCCTCTCGTTTATTGAGCCCCGCCTTTTACCGGACATGAGTAGACGGCGTGTCCAGCGTCGCCGCAATAGAAACACAGCCGATTCCTACGACGGTGATCCCGCTCCGCCTGTGTGAGTCTGCTCCGGCCCAGCTGCATTGGCTCCTCAGCTGGACGTGGTATCTGCTGCCGAGGCTCCACTGCCGGACGAGGTGAAGAAACAAGAGGTAAGTCCAATGTCTTAGTGTGAGCGCCGAACTCACCGCGCTGCCTGACGGAAGATGACGTCACGGTCTTCCTCTCCCGTGAGCGTTCAGCCAATCGGAGGTCGAGTCTTGTGGCAACGTCCTCCAACCCTTGTAACGTCTCAGGAAGTCTCTGGGTTGCCAGACCGTCCTTAATGGCGTCGTCCAAACCTCGATAAAAGGCATCGGTTAATGCCTCGTCATTCCAGTGGCTGCCAGACGATACTGAATGAAAGTCAATGATATAATCTGTGACGCGACGGTTACCTTGCTTGATGTCGAACAGTCGTCTGGCAGCCTCTCGTTCCGGAAGAACTGGGTCAAAGACTCGGCATAACTCCTTCTTGAAGCTTTGGAGGGAGTAAACAAAATGTGAGTCTCTTTGCCACTCTGAAGTCCCCCATATTTTGGCCTTGCCTGTTAAAAGAGAGATCATATATGCGACTTTGGAGCGGTCGCAGGTAAACATGGAGGGTTGAAGTTGGAAGTGGATCTCGCATTGTGTGATAAAGGGGCGGCATTGGTCGGGTACTCCAGAAAATGCCTCAGGTGGCGAGAGTCTAGGTTCCCGGGTTGGAACCGGACAGACTTGAACTGGCTCGGGAGAAGAGGGTGACTTGAGTAAACGAACTATTTCCTCCATGTTAGTTTCTAACTTGCAAATAGCTCCCTCGACACCAGACTGCCATTCTGCTGCGTGTGAGTGGTCCATAATGGCCCGATAGTTCTGTAAGGAACTCTCGTGAGGGTTTGGACCAAGATCACAACACAACAGAATGACGATAAATAATAATGTGTTTATTGTTTCAAGGGAGGAAGTGACAGCCGGTCCTGGTGCCGGTCTGGGTTCTGGTTCGGGTTCTGGTGTCGGTTGGATAGCGGGAACAGTTCTACGAAGCAGAGAACGGTTAGTGGTCGTGCTGATTACTAGAACGTGGAAAACAGTCAACAAGGAAAAACCACTAACCGTCTCAGA
>NW_023622826.1:2361-4572 GCF_014905685.2 Nematolebias whitei | reverse complement strand
AAACACAAACAACAGAGAAAGGAGGGGTAGAGGAGCCAACCTCTACAGTACCTCCCCCCAAACGATCGTCTCAGGACGATGACATCATCCGTTTCTCTGGATGGTCTTAAAAAAAACCCTCTATCATCCCGGGGTCCAGGATGAAAGACCTCGGGATCCATGACCTGTCTTCAGGTCCATAACCTTCCCAATGGACCAAGAACTGAAAACCCCTACCCCGTCTTCTGGAATTCAGGATACGGTTGATCCTATATGCTGGGTGGTTGTCGATCAAAAGGGGGGCTGGGGGGGAGCTGGTGGGAGGGTTGAGCGGGCTGACTGATACTGGTTTTAAGTTAGAAACGTGGAAAGTTGGATGGATCCTCATGGATGGTCGTAACTTGAGCCTGACTGCAGAGGGGTTTATGATCTTGTCAATAGTGTAGGGGCCAATGTACCTGGGGGCCATTTTGCGAGAGGTGTCCTTTAGACGGATGTCCCTGGTGGAGAGCCATACTGATTGGCCCACCTTGTAGTCCGGGGCTTTAGAGCGGTGTTTGTCAGCCGATTCCTTGTTCCGTTCGGCAGTCCTTGACAGTGCCTCTCTAGCCTGAATCCAAACTGTCCTGCATCGGTCCATGTGATCCTTGACAGACGGAACCAGGATTTCAGTCTCCAACAGAGGAAATAGGGGGGGCGTGTATCCAAGAGAAACCTCGAAAGGTGTCAGGCCAGTAGCGGATGAGGTTAGCGTATTGTGTGCATATTCCACCCAGACCAAGTGTTTTGACCAGTCAGATGGGTTCTTCTCAGACACGCACCTAAGGACGGCCTCCAACTCCTGATTGCATCTCTCCGACTGTCCGTTCGATTGTGGATGGTATCCAGAAGACAAACTCACAGTGGCCCCGATGGACTTGCAGAACTCCTTCCATAATTGGGATATGAATTGTGGGCCTCTGTCTGATACAATGTCTGTGGGTAAGCCGTGAATCCTGAAAACCTCTTGTAAAAGAATCTGGGCCGTCTCAAAAGACGAAGGGAGTCTTGTGAGTGCAATGAAATGGGCAGCCTTAGAGAATCGGTCCACGACAGTGAGGACTACAGACTTCCCATCTGAAGGTGGCAAACCCGTCACGAAGTCCAAAGCGATGTTTGCCCACGGTCTGTCTGGAACTGGTAGTGGATGAAGTAGACCCGCCGGTGGTTGATTGTTGTTCTTATTTCGGGAACAAGTGGAACAGGCCTTGACAAACTCCTTTATGTCTTTGGACAGTGTCTTCCACCAGAAATGTCTCTTGGTAAATTCAATCATTCGGTTGATGCCGGGATGACAGGTGAAGTGGTGCGAATGAACCCAGTCCAAAACCTTGTGGACGACACTCTTTGGAACGAAGATGGTGCCAGGTGGTCCCCCCCCAGGATCAGGTTGCTGAACTTGAGCCTTCTTGATCTCCTGTTCAATGGGCCAGGTGACAGTTCGGACCACACAGGCTTGTGGCAAGATCCCAGAGTCCTCCTTCTCTCTGTCGGAAAAGGAGAATTGTCGAGACAATGCATCTGGTTTAATATTCTTGGAACCAGGGCGATACGTGATGGTGAATCTGAATCTCGTAAAAAACAATGCCCACCGGGCCTGACGGGGGTTAAGGCGTTTGGCGTCTTGTAAATAGGCTAGGTTCTTGTGATCAGTCCAAATGATAAATGGAACATTGGCCCCCTCCAACCAGTGTCTCCATTCCTCGAGGGCTAGTTTAATGGCCAACAGTTCACGGTTCCCAACGTCATAGTTCTGTTCAGCAGGAGAGAAACGTCTTGAAAAGAAAGCACAAGGGTGAGTTTTATTATCGTGGGGATCCCTTTGAGAGAGTACTGCCCCAGCACCAATATCTGATGCATCCACCTCCACAATGAACTGACGTTGGGGGTCAGGGTGACGGAGAATGGGTGCAGAACAAAAACGTTGCTTCAACTCACGGAAGGCTCGATCGGCTTCGGGGGTCCAGTTGAACCTGAGATTCGTGGACGTAAGTTGGGTGAGAGGGGCTGCCGTCTGACTGTAGTTCCGGATAAAACGACGGTAGAAGTTGGCAAATCCCAGGAACCTCTGAAGTTGCTTTCTGTCCATAGGTGTAGGCCACTTCAGCACCGCTCGGATCTTCTCAGGGTCAGTGTGGTAGTGTCTCTCGTTAAAAATAAAACCAAGGAAAGAAACAGAGGTTACATGGAATT
>NW_023622826.1:0-2261 GCF_014905685.2 Nematolebias whitei | reverse complement strand
GGATGTCAGTAGAATAGATCAACACGTCGTCTAGGTACACAAACACAAATTTATTGATCATATCTTGGAGAACGTCGTTGATGAGAGCTTGAAAAATGGCAGGAGCATTAGTGAGTCTGAACGGCATAACCAAATATTCGAAAAGTCCAAAAGGGGTCTTAAATGCAGTTTTCCACTCATCTCCTTCCTTGATCCTCAAAAGGTGATAAGCGTTTCTAAGGTCCAATTTTGAAAAAACAGTGGCAGAAAGAAGTTGTTCTTGTACTGAGTTGATTAATGGAAGTGGGTACTTGTTCTTTATGGTTATCGCATTTAGACCTCGGTAGTCGATACACGGGCGGAGTGAACCATCTTTCTTGTCTACGAAGAAAAACCCTGCCCCTAATGGGGACGTTGAAGGGCGAATGATGCCAGACTGTAATGATTCGTCTAAATACTTCTGCATAGTTTCCTTGAGAGGTTATATAGGCGACTCGAAGGGAGAGGGGCTCCCGGCAACAGTTCGATTGACCAGTCGTATGGGCGATGTGGAGGTAAAGATAAAGCTTTATTTTTACAAAAAATGGGTGCAAAATCATGGTAAACCCTGGGTACTCTTGACAAATCAGGTGGAGCGGAGGTCACCTCCTTTATTGTGTCAGACTGAAAACCAGCAGACCTTAGACAGTTCCGTAAACAATATTCGCTCCAAACACTGACTCTTTTCTTCTGCCAATCAATGATGGGGTTGTGTTTTATCAACCAAGGATAGCCCAAAATAAACTGCGGTGAGGGAGAATGAAAAACCATGAACTCACCCAGTTCTCTGTGATTCCCGGAGATGATGAATGGTAAGTTAGTTACCTCTTGGGTGATAGTTGTAATGTTTCTTCCCGTGACTCCAGCCACCGGAATGGGGTAAGGAAGGCTTCTGGTAGGTATTTGAAGCTCATCTACCAAATCTTGAGAAATAAGGTTCCTCTCAGCTCCCGAGTCAATGAGGGCCTCAATGGAGTAGTGTCTCTGTTGAAGCATAATTCTGGCAGGAAGACAAAAACGTGAATCAGGGGCACAACGAGCTTCACTCACCAGGATCCCCTGAATGGCTGGTGAGTGCTGGAGTTTAACTTGTTTGGGCAAGATCGCACAAAATGTCCTCTCTTTCCACAGTAGAAACATTCACGTGCTGTCAATCATCGTTGCCTCTCTTGCAACGTGAGTCGGGTTCGTCCGATCTGCATTGGCTCAGGCTCGGAATCATAGTGAGTGGTATCTGGTTGAAACGGGGGTCCTCTGATAGCAAGAAATGCTGGAGGAAAAGTTGACCCGGAAGCCATCGGTTCCGCTTGGCCCCGCCTTTCCCGAAGGCGATTATCGATCCTGATTGCCAATCTGATGAGGTCATCCAACGTCTCCGGCTCATCTCTAAGTGCCAGTTGATCCTTTATTTGATCAGAAAGTGAATTAGAAAATACCCCCTTAAGTGCCACCTCATCCCACCTGGTTTTCTCCGCCGCAACCCGGAAGAGGATGGCGTATTCAGACACGGTAGTTTGATCCTGTCTCATAGCCAACAGACGGCAGGACGTCTCCTCCTGGTGGACAGGGACATGAAACACACTCCTGAACTCCTTAACAAAGTCATTAAATGATAGTGAAACCACAGGGTGAGACTGAAGGTAGGCATGAGCCCATTCAAGAGGTAAACCTCTCAACGAAGTAACGATATAGGTGATTCTGGATGCAGAGTTTGGGAACAGGGAAGGAGAACGGGAAAATGCTAGTTCACATTGGAGGAGGAAACCATTGAATTGTTCTGGTTTACCTTCAAAAACTGCGGCCGACCAAATCTCCGGCTAACGGGGTTGTTCCGAGCGGGCGGTGCTTAGCACTGG
This sequence comes from Nematolebias whitei, assembly GCF_014905685.2. Taxonomy (NCBI): domain Eukaryota; kingdom Metazoa; phylum Chordata; class Actinopteri; order Cyprinodontiformes; family Rivulidae; genus Nematolebias; species Nematolebias whitei. The sequence continues at coordinate 387 of NW_023622826.1, read as the reverse complement.
CGGCGCTAATGGTGGTGAGACGGCCGGCGTGGGTGGAGTTAGTGTTCCCATTCTATTGTCGATGGACTGAATCATTCCACCCACCGTTTCCAGATTCGACTGTGTAGTCTTGTGTTGGGTAATTAGTTCCTGTAAGAGAGCTTCATTTCTCCTTACTCTCTCCTCAAGGGTGACCTGATCAGCATTCAAACCGTTCTTTGACATATTGTGGCCAGAGCAAACTGTTAAGGTCTGTAGGTGATGTCAAAGGCGAACGGTTTGAAGCAAGGACTAAACAACTTGAGGTAAAAAACAATATTATTTATTGGTTCAGGTGTATCCGGTAAACTCAAACTCAGGGTGGATCCACTGTGGGAATAGAGAGGAGATTGGTGGTGAACGACAAAT